>NC_050576.1:144045724-144347821 GCF_011100635.1 Trichosurus vulpecula | reverse complement strand
AAAGAATGTTTTCTAGGCTGATTTTACTTAGCAATTCCTATATGGTGCAATTGAGTATGTGGCAAGTTTTGTTTGCTAGTTCAAAATATTTGAAATTTGAGGGACATTTTCAAAAGCTTAGAAGAAAGTGGTAGCTTCTGCCATATCTGGTTTTCAGTGAGCATAGAAAAAAAATTGTACTTGTACTTTATTCCAAAATTCCAAAAATGATACTGTGCCATATTTATCTCTTATTATGAAGAAAGTTGTTATATATAATCTCTAATTCACACGCAGTAGAATATTCCTTTAATTTCTTATGCTCTGAATTCCATTTGCATTTCAGATATTGGAGCTCAGTCGTGAGCAAGGCTTGGTGAAAAAAATGGAGGGCAGGGAAGAGAACTTATTGCACCAGGCATTTTGTAGTTCCTGGCTCTGAAAATATATAGTTTAATATCTTTTCCCATATTTGAAGTATAGTCACACATTTTCCATAGTCTTATCTTTGGTCTAAGCTACTAGGGAATACATTGCAATCTTGTGTTTCCTACTTTACTAGGACTGCTTTTGGAAGGTGCTAGAGCAAATTTAAACTACTTTGACTACTTTTATCAATTTAGGATAGTTCCTGGATGGTTTCAGTTTAAAATATTCTTTTTGATTCTCTGATAGCTATGCAATCCAGTTCCTGAGCATTTCATTCCATTCACAGGGAAAACAAAGTCTCTGTTTGTATATAAATATATGTGTATATATATATATATATGAGTGTGTGTACACATACATTATTTTGAAACTTTCTCTTTCACAATGAGACCCATTCACTTTCTGTTGGAAATAATAGGATAACTTCATTTTCTAAAATTATTCTTTGGTGTTAAACTGTTATATTCAGTGTCTTGTTTCCTTTAAATTTCCTGGATTTTTAAATTTGTATTCTTATTATTTTAGAAATCTATATATGGGAATTATCTATGGAATAATGTCTACTTAATTTACTTTAGTTTTAACTTATTAACAGAGAAGCAAATTTTTCTGAATATTATTCATTGTTTTGTTTAACTGAAATTTCATATTTCTCCCCTCTATCTTAATTCTAAGAGAATGGTCTAATAATACACAACTCTGTTGAAGTACATTTGTCAGCATCATTCTTGCCTCCTTGTGTCGTAAAATATAATTCTAAATTGTGCTCTGTGGTGACTGATTTCCTTATTTATTATAAATTCTTCTATTCCTTGACTATCCATTCTTTACTATTACTTCCCTTTTATGTCATTATAAAATTATTAATTGTTAAGAAACAAATAGAATTTTGAGCAAGGGATGATTTATTCAGAAGTATGGTGTTGGTCTGTTATTTATTCAAACTGTTCCTAACACTTGTCAGTTCAGTTAGCCATTTAATGTTTAATCTTCCCAATTTTTAACTATCAATAAGAATAGTAGATCTTCCATAAAAAATTTGAGGATTGCTCAGTTTTATATTATTTATCAAATGCTATTCCAGTATACATAGTGACAACTTCCACTAGAATTCTCTAAAATTCTACCGAATTCTACTGTTTATGCATTGTTCGTATAGCACTTACCTTATTTTGAGAATCCTTAAAAATGGAATATTAAAAATTAGATGATGCTAATATACGTGTGTTACTGATAAATTCTATGTAAATCAATTTTCAGTAAATTTTTTCACCTAAATTCTCTAGGAAAAAAATTTTTTTTAAGTGATAACAGTGGTAAATCCTTTTGTAAAGCAAATAATCCTTTTGTAAAACAAAATCTGCAAATGGTCAGTTATGTAAATTTAGGTATTCTTAAAGTGATAAATACCTATAAGAATGTTATTTTAAGCAGTGCTTTATAGAATGTCCTATATCATTTTTGCTTTTTTATGTTATGATTATTATTTCATATTTCATATCTTAAATTTTGGTACAACCTGAGTGGATTATAACTTTTTCTTTGGTTGGAAACTATTTTTATGATTTGGATTTCAGAATCATAGACACAAATCAAAGTGGAACCACGCGAAGAAATGCATAGGTCATGATTATTCTTATGTTAGTAATTATAATGTGATGGGTATTTGCCGGACATTGTAATCATATTCCCAAGCTGGCTTCATTTGACGTCTATATTACTGAATCTTATTAAGTAACTTGATATATGTCTACTAATATATATTAACTGAGGCCCCATTGAAATACGTGTCTGTATACACACACATATATATGACCCTTTTTGGAGATTGCAATTAAGATGCTAAAAAATATCTTTGATATTAGTATCAGGAAAGGTAAGTTATAGAAACAGGAGAATTGGTTTGATAAGAATTTAAAGGAGAGAAATAACATCATACAGATGTAAATATAAATGTTGAAAATATATTCTGTAATTTGAAAATAAGTCCTGCCCCTTTATTCTTGGGCAAGTCTAGGTAGGCCATAGATTGTGATGATGGAGGCAAATCTTGCTGGTAGAGTTAGGCAGAAGTATACAAGAACCTTTTTTCCCTAGCACATAGGATCCACTATTCATGGAGGTGACTCTTCTCATCTTGCTCATTTTTTCACGATTTTTTTCAGACTAGGAATTTCCTTTACTGTTTTCAAGAAAGTGACACAGGAGTCTTTTTTTATTTTAAAACATTTAAAGTTTTAATTTTCTCCAACTACATGTTAAAACAATTTTAATAGTTGCTTTTTAAAATTTTGAGTTTGAAATTCTCTTTCTTCTGCCCTCTCCTCCCCCCTTATTTAGAAGGCAAACAATTTGATATACGTTATATATGTGAAGTCATGCAAAACATGTTTCCATGTTAGTCATGTTGTGAAAGAAAACACAGACCAAAAAGCAAGAAAAATTAAGATTAAAACAAAGTATGGTTTGATCTTCATTCAGATTCTATAAGTTCTTTCTCTAAAGATGGATAGCTTTTTATATCATAAGTCATTTGGGATTGTCTTGGATCATTGTGTTACTGAGAGTAGCTAAGTCATTCATAGTTAAATCATCGTACAATGTTGCAATTGCTACATACAATATTCTCCTGATTTGGCTCATTTCACTTTGTATCAGTTCATGTAACTGTTTACAGGTTTTTCTGAGAGTATCCTTCTCATCATTTCATATAGTACAATGGTATTCCATCACAGATATACCACAACTTTTCCAGCCATTCCCCAATTGATAGGGATCTCCTCAGTTTCCAATTCTTTGACACCACAAAAAAGCTGCTATAAATATTTTTGGGCTTATAGGTCCTTTTCTTTTTGATTTTTATCTCTTTGGGATACAGACCTAGTAGTAGTATTGCTGGGTCAAAGGATACACATAGTTTTATAGCTCTTTGGGCATAGCTCCAAATTGCTCTCCAGAATGGTTAGATCAGTTCTCAACTCTGACAGTACATTGGTGTCTCAGTTTTTCCACATCCCCTCCATCATTTTTCATTTCCCTTTTCTGTCATGTTAGCCACTATGTTAGGTATGGGTGGTATTTCAGAGTTGCTTTAATTTGCATTTCTCTAATCAATAATGATTTAGAGTATTTTTTTATGTAACGATAGCTAGCTTTGATTGCTTCATCTGAAAACTACCTGTTCATATCCTTTGACCATTTATCATTTGGAGAATGGCTCTTTTTTTCATAGCTTTGGCTTAGTTCTCTATACATTTGAGAAATAAGGCCTTTATCAGAGAAATTCGCTGTAAAACTTTTCCCACAATTATGATTACCATGTATTTCCCTCCTACTTTTTATCATGCTCTCTCCTTTTACTCTGTCCATACTCAAAAGTATTTTGCTTCTGACTACTGCCTCCCTCAATCTTCCCTCCCTTCTATCAGGACCCACTTCCCACCCTCCACCCCCACTCCCCAAATCTCCCCATTCACTTATCCTCTTTCCTTGATCATTTTCTATAGGGTAACATAGATTTCTATACCTAACTGAGTGTGTATGTTATTTCTGCTGTGTGAATTCTGAAGAGAGCAAGGTCATACCTTATCACGTTGTTTGGACCTATATCTGTGTGGTTGAGAAACTGGACCATCTCTCCCTGCTGCTTAGAGACCCTTAACCAAGTTCCTAGGTTATGCTTACCAGAAATTCAGACCCCAAGATATATGAAAGGAGTTTTCTCACAGTTGTACATCTCAAGCAATTCATATGTCTTATCTGCAAACTGGCCCTGTACTGATCATTCAAGTATTGTTTCTTTGTTCTTTTGATTATTTACAGATACTTGTGGGTGTGGTATACCTCTTTATCTGAATTCATGCAGTTGTACCTATTCACTTTTCCCTTCCCAAGTTGGAAAGTCCCTAATCTTTCCTTAGATATCAGATTATCTCATATTGTATGGTTTCCTTCTAATTAATTGTCTTTATTTGATTAATTGTTCTTAATGTATAAAAGTCTGTCTCCTCTCCCCTCAGGTATTCAGGGTACAGGCCTAAGTTGAGAAAGTCTGGTCCTGGTTTATTGGGCAATTGGCATGCATTGCTTAATAAATCGATATGCTTGGAAGATTGAACTTTTATTTCCTCAGTTAGTTAATCTTTCATTTGCCACAGGCTCTTTCTTTGACCATGGCTTTCTGGTAGTCCAGAAATTCTCAGATTATTTCTCCTTGATTTATTTTCTATGTCAACTGTTTTTCCAATGAAATATTTTACATTTTCTTCTATTTTTTTTTCAGTTTTTTGATATTGTTTAATTGTTTCTTGATGTTTCATGTTGTCATTAGCTTCCACTTGCACAGTTCTAACTTTAAGAAATTAATTTCTTCAGTGAGCTTTTATGCCACCTTTTCCATTTGGCCAATTCTGCTTTTTAAGGAGTTTTTCTCTTCAGTAAATATTTGTATATCTTTTTCCATTTGGTTAATTCTGCTTTTTAAGGAGTTCCCTTCAGTGGGTTTTTTTTTTCCATTTTTCAGGGGCTTCTTTTACCATTTGGCCTATTCTGTTTTTTAAGGTGTTAGTTTCTTCAGAATTTTTTTCCAGCTCCTTTAACAAGCTGTTGAATCTTTTTTCAGGATTTTCTTGTATCACTGTCATTTCTTTCCCCAATTTTTCCTCTACCTCCCTTTATTTGATTTTTAAAATCCTTTTTGAGCTCTTCAGGCAATTCTTTTTGGAACTGAGACCAATTCACATTTTTCTTTGAAGCCTTGGACATTGCAGTTTTGGCTTTGTTGTCTTATTCTGAGTTTGTTTTGATTTTCCTTGTCATTATAGTAACTTTCTATGATCAGGCTCTTTTTTATTGTTTGCTCATTTTTCCAACCTATTTCTCTTAACTTTTAATTTTATGCTAAAGTTGGGTTCTATTCCCAGGATGGAGGGGACACTGTCCTAAGCTTCAGGTTTTTTTGTGTAGCTATTTTCAGAGCTAGTTTGGGAGTAATTGGGGTTGGTGGTCCTGTAAGTTTTCAGTTTTTCCAATGTGATATGATCTAAGGAGAAGTGTTTAGTATTCTCCTGGCCTGTGCTCTGGTCTGTGCATGACCACAAGCACTCTTTTTCACCCTGGAACTGTGACCAAGGTCCCTGCTCCCCTGCAGGCACAAGCTCTGATATGCTAGTGCTTCTTCTAGTCCTGGGACTGCAACTCAGGACCACCACCCAGATCTGAAGATGGGCAATGCAACAGAGTCCACCAAAGAGCCATAGCTGACTCAGTTTCCCACAAGGCCTGGTGGTAGTTTGTTGGAGTGCAGTGTACTCTACTCTTACCCTGGTGCAACAGACCTTTCCTGCTAACCTTCTAAGTTTTCTTGGACTGGAAAATTGTTTCACCCCATCCTTTTGTGGGTTCTGCAGCTCCAGAATTTTTTTTGAGGCATTACTTAAAGTTGCTTGGAGGGGAACTGGAATTGAGGAGACCTCAGGCAAGTCCCTGCCTTTTTCCTACCATCTTGGCTGTTCCCCCTCAACAAAGTTGTCTTGACAACCACTCTTACTGCAGCCTAAGTAGGCTATCATATTTCCATGAACCAAAGCAAAACTCTCCATAACAGAATCAAAAGAAGAGTGACATTGATGTCCCAGATGTCTGTAGAATTGGGCTTTAGTGTAGACTTTCTAGGATCCATCTGAAAATAAGTTTTTTTAAGTTTTATCTTATAATGAAAAAGAGGTATCAGGTAGCTCAAATTCATTCAATTTGAGGGTTAGTTTATTTATTTTTTTTTTTTACTTTTCCAGACCCCCATTTTACTGAAACCTTTTGGTTTCTCAAATTCTTAAAATTGAGACTTTAGCTACAGTTAGGAAAATAATCTAATTATTTCATGTAGATTGTAAAATTATATTACAGAGAATGTATATATATGTATATATACCTGAAAAGATCATTGGAAACTCATAAGAAATAAATAAGCTTAAATAGAAAATTGCAGGTCATTTAAAGCTCTTCAATTAACCATGTCATTGAACTTAATAGTGGCTTGTATGTACTCATGTTAATCATAATGAAACTATTAAGATTTATTGTACTATTGAGTCAGTTCTTAAGTCATAGGTTATACCTAAATATTCCATTGGGGGTATCCTGGCAAATTTATCCTTTGTATTCATTCATTCCGCAAGCATCTATTAAGCATTAACATGTGCAGGCACTATGGTAGGTGCTGAATATTCAAAGACAAAAACACCAAATATTCCCTGCCCTCGTGTCAATTATGTTCTGTTGAAGGGAAGAAGATGTAGTATAATTTGAACATAGGTTCAAAAAGGAAAAGGAACATAAAATACATAAAAAATAAATACAAAATAATTGCTGGAGTTGCATGAGTAGCTGGAATAGGCCTCAAATAGGAGGCAGCATATGATATTGGCTTTGAAAGGATTCCAAGAGGCAGAGGTGAAAAATGAATGTGTTTTAGGCATAAGAGTAACTTGTGCAATGGCATATACAGGGCATAGCAAGGAAGTTTCACTGGAATGAAAGCAAGCAAATTTCACTGGAATATAGCATCTGCAAAGGGGAGTAATGTGCAATATGACTAGAAATGCAGGCCAGAATCAGATCGTGACCAGCTTTAGATGCAGAAATAGAGGACTTTGTATTTTAATATAAAAAGGAGAAGGAGCCACTAGAGCTTCTTGAAGGAGAGATCATCTGGTTAGATCTGTGCTTTAAGACTATCAATTTGACAGTTGTGTGAAGAATGGATTTAAGAATGGATTGTCTGGAGGCAAGGAGACCAATCAGCTCAATGAGAGATGATCAGGGCCTGAATTAGGATGATTGGGATATGAGTAGAGAAGAAGTGACAAATTACAGAGATCTCATGGCTGTGTCCTGAATCTTCTTCTCTTTTCTCCTCTCTCTATACTGTTGCACTGGAAGTTATTTTCAGTGACCAAAGATTCTATTATCATTTCTCTGCAGATGATTTTCATATCTGTTTATCCAGCCCTAACCTCTCGCTTGACCTCCAGTCTTATATCTCCAAATGCTTATTAGACATCTCAAATTGGATCATCCCATACATATCTTAAACATAACATGTCTAAAACTGAACTCATTGTTTTTGCCCCCAAACTCTCCCAATTTCTAAACTTCCATATCCCTATTGACGGCATTATCATCATCAGAGTGACACAGATATGTAACCTAGGTGTCATCCTCCATTCCTAACTCTTCTTTCCTTTCCCACCCCAAGTCCACATATTTAGTCATTTGCCAAGTCCTATTGATTCTACTTTCCCAGGATCTCTCATATATACCCTCTTTTCTCCTCTGGCATTGCTACCATCCTGTTGCGGGTCCTCATCACCTCATGTATGGACTGTTTCAGTAGCTTTCCAGTTGGTGTCCCTTCCTCATCTCTCCCCACTTTAGTCTATCCTCAGCTCAGTAGTCAAATTTATCTTGCTAAAATTTAGGTCAGACCATGTCACCTCTGCCCCTGTTTAAAACTTTCCAGTGGCTCCCTATTATCTCCAAGAACAAATATAATATCCTCTGGTTTTTAAAGCCCTTTGTAACCTGGCCCCTTCCTATTTTTCCACTATCCTTACTCATTGATCCTTTCCACATACTCTGTGATCAAGTGACACTAGCTGCCTTGCTGTTTCTCATATATATCACTCCATTTCCTGCCTCCTTGTGTTTTTACTGATGATTCCCCTGCTTTTAATTATATCCCTAAACATCTAAGCTTCTTCCAAATGCAATCTCACCATCCACAAGAAACTTTTCCTGATCTGTCTTAATGCTAGTGCCTTGTCTCTGAGATTATCTGTAATTTACCTTGTGTTTGTCTTGTTGGTACATAATTGTTTGCATGTTGCCTCCCTATTAGATGAAACTCCTTGAGAGTAGGGACCGTTTTTGCCTTTCTTTGTACGCCCAACTCTTAGCACAGTGCTTGACACATAGTAGGTCGTTAATAAATCCTTTTGACTTGATTTATGGAGGTAGAATCTATAAGATATGGCAATTATTTGGATGTGGTAGTGTGAAAGAAAAAGAAGAGTCAAGGTAGACAATAAAGTTGGGTATCAATTTGATTAGAACTGTAGTGCCCTCAGCAGAGATAAACAGGTTAGGAGGGGGAAAGGGGTGGTGGTGTTATAGGTGTAGTTTTGCAATATAATTCTATAGGGCATTTTGAATTCTTCAAGAACACAGCACAAAATTCAATCTAGAATAGCCTTGTTAATCTCAATTAGAAATAGTTCCCTATGGAGGCATACTGACTTAGAAAACTACAAGTTAATATTGTCTCTGTTGTATTGTATTTTTATTGTTTTGGCCAACATTTCCCTATTACATTTCTATCTGGTCCTATAGCAGTTTTGCTTACCAGTTTGATACCTTTGCTCCAGAGAATAAAACCAAATCATTAAAGATCTTCTGATGTATAAAAGATACCCATAGCTACAGTTATATGGATGATGGCCAAGAGGGTGAAGGAAATTTTTGCTTAAGCTATGACTTTACAACACATTTTGGAACATTGTTCTGATTTTTATATTTAGCTTAACTCTCTAGTTCTTGGGACTCCTTTTGAGTTCACCTAGGAGTCCCCTGTCAAATTCTAGATATAGCTGTAAAAACAGCTTAGAACTGTTAGAAATTTAGAAAATTTCTGTTTTAGGTAAAATATCAGGTATAAAAATTTTTATGTATTTTCAGAATATTTAAATTTATGTTTCAACATCTTATTAATGGCACTTCAAGAATTGATTTGGATTTAAAAATAACTTTATTAACTGTCTATGATGTGTTAGGCATAATGATAGATGGTTTGTGATACAATGAAAAACTACAGTCCTTATTCTCAAGGACCTTATTTTCTAACAGAGAATGTGACATATACAGCTAATATGAGATAAAGTATGATAGGAACAAAGGAGACATGTAGACAAAATCTGTTGGGGAAATTTGAGAAAGGAGGATTCACTTTAAGCTGAGGGTATCCAGAAAAGCTTAATGGAAGACAAAACAACTGAGTTGAACCCTTGTGAGAGAAAATTATTTCAACAAGCAAAAATAAAGTAATGCATTCTGAGTGTATAAAGACATCGTAAATGCATGGAGATAGGAGATGGCAGGATGAGATCAAAGTAAAGCTTGGCTCTATGGTACAGGTGACTTATGTGAGGTAAGCCTAGAAAGGTAGGCTAGTGCCAGGTTGTAGAGGACTTTAAATAAAAGACAAAGCCATTTGTATTTTATCTTATAAAATCTTATATCCTTTAGCCAAAAGGGAGCCAATGAAGGTTTTCGAACAGGGAAGGACATGTACATATTTGTACATTTAAAAGATTATTTTCACAGCAATGTGATGAATGGATTGTAGAGGGAATGGATTAGAGTGAGGAAGTCAAAAGTCTATGACAATCCAGCTGAAAGGCTATGAAGACCTTAGCACAGTACCAATGTCATTGGACAGAAAAGGATTGATGTGAAAGATATGGAGATGACAAGATCAGGTAACTCTTTTGATGCTGGTGGTGAGGGAGAATAAATAGTAATTTTGGACTCAAGTTTTTAATCCTTGTGACAGGGATGGTATTAACATCATCAAGAGAATAGGAAAGTTGAGAAGAGGAGCAGGCTTACAGACAAAAATGATTACTTCAGTTTTGGAATTTGAGGTTTAAGTTGAATCAAAATGGAGGTGGCCTACATAAAGATGGGGATATGAGACTGAATCTCAGAGTAAAGATCCTTTCTGGGTATATAGATTTGGTAGTCATTTTGCTAGCATTAATGATCTTTGAAGCCGTATAAATGGAGGATATCACCAAGGGAGAACATAACTAGAAAAACAAGGCAGAACCTGAGATACATTCTCAGTTTCATCATCTGTAAAATGATGGACTAGATGGCCTCTGAGGTCCTTTCCTTAGATCATATGATACATGCTTATGAGTTAGGAAGAGAAGGATGAAACAGTGAAAGAGATGAATAGAGTCATCAAACAGATAAGAGGAATATCAGGGAAAACTGTTACAGAAGCCATGTAGAAAGGTGGTAAACATCATTTCACATGCTGCAGAAATGAAGAAAAATTTCCTTTTAAATTAGAAAATCAAATGTCTTGTGTGTTATTCATATGCTTATAGCTGTGTAATATTTATCAGTGATCAGCAAATTGTTGGGTTAAAATTGTGCTAGCACTTCTTTCAGTTGAACCACTTGTTTAACTGATGGCTTGTAGCTTCCACAAGAGCTATTAACAGAATAATATACTTATAATAATAACTTTAGTTTGGGTTTGTTCCTTTATGGCTCTTTTTAAAAAAAAAGAGCATTGTATCATACTGTCTGTAATTGATGTTCCCTCTCTTCCTAGAAACACACATACATGCCCCACCCCACACATACACACACAAATACACACAAGCACACACACCTCTACAGAACCCTCTTTTAAAGAAAGAACAAAGACTGCTCTCTTCTCTCCTTCTCTCTCCCCCTCCTCCCTATATTTGGGTATATATGTTGTGGTGAATATTCATCAATATTAGTATTTTCTATTTATACAATGAATTATAATATATATAATTGTATATATGGAAGTGATCCTTATGAATAATATCTGTGTATATAAGTATACAAAATACATATTTAGGTCTGGATCTTAATTTTAGAAATATTCATTGGAAAAAATTAAGTTATTGAAATTTAGCACTTTTCAAGCATTCCTGTCAAATATACAAGCTAGAATATCATTGCACTCTCACTCCATAATCATTTAATGGATATGAAAGAAATGTGTCCTTAATTCATATGTAATTTCTTTTCCTACCAGATTTTGAAAAATGTTTTTTTCTGTCCAAATCCAAAAGTGACAGGAGGAAAATGACTATTTTTTTTATGTGTCTCTACATTTTTAATGAGTGGTGTGTAGTAGAATTTTTGTCACATTGTTAATCATTAATTAAGCATATATCTATTTTATTATAGCTATATATAGATAATATATACATATATGATACATGTTTATATTGCCAAGGGTAATAATAATAAAAGCATTCTGTTTTAGAAAGAGTGGAGCAGATGTGATTTTTAAGAAAACAAAAGAAGAAGATGGTAAAAAGAAAAAAGACCTTGTCTTACTGTCCTTTTTACAGGAAAGTCAATATTCAGAATTTATTGCATTACAACATATAACCATTACAAGACATTAAGGCTTTTATTCAAGTTTTTAGATGCCCTTGATAAATTTTGAGTATCGAAGAGATTACGTTCTCATCGTAACTCTACAAAAATATTTAGGGATTAAAATGCCATTTTCTCTATTGACCATAAAAGCCTTATTGTAACATTATTATTTTTGTTACTTTACCCCATAATGAGAGTCTAATCAGAGTAAATTATACAAACCTAATAGAATCATTGGTTCTTAAAATCATCTGTAATGTAAAGACTGCATTTTTAATTTTTAAAAAAATTTCCTCAAAAGTGAGTTAGCTTTCCAAAAACTGGATCAGCAGTTTATTTCTATGGTGCTTTGGGAAAAATCTTAGGAATGACTGATTTTTTTGTTCCTTTTGGAGGAAATAGAAGGCAAGTGAGGTCAAGGAGGATTACTTACATCTCCAAAAAAGATGAATCGATAATCTAACAAAATTTCAGCATTTATTATGTTTATTATGTAAGATATAGAAAGATATATAGATACTGTTTATTGCTTTTCTTCTCCTTTTCTCAGCTTACATTCCTCAATATTCTACCACTGGGCTCATCTCAAGATCTGAGCCTCAGACATAAGTCCCTCACTTCCACAACTCAACCCAGGAACTATGCCCAAGTGCTTGATTTAAAAAAAAAAAAGGCGTACCATTTGCCCTTATAGGAGTATTGAAGGTATGCCTTCTAGACAAAAATTATACTATGGATGACAAACTTCTATCTGTTACTTTTTCAATCCCAGTGATACAAAATTCCATCCAAATATCCAAAAACAATTCCCCATCACCGCTTCCTTGTCTCTCATCCCTATCTGCCTCACACACACTTCTCCCATTGTCCCAATCCAGTCCTGTTCCTTTGGGCTCTTTGGGATTCTTGTTCTTTTTCTAAGTTCACCTGCATCTTACAGCTCTTCCTTCTATACTTATTTCTTTTGGAGCTCAGGAATACTTGACTTCCTCATAAGACTCTGTATCCATAATTATCCTTGACAATAC
The DNA here is from genome assembly GCF_011100635.1 of Trichosurus vulpecula. NCBI lineage: Eukaryota > Metazoa > Chordata > Mammalia > Diprotodontia > Phalangeridae > Trichosurus > Trichosurus vulpecula. Next base: position 144,335,174 of record NC_050576.1, on the reverse strand, counting down.
TGTTTGTACCTACTGTCATACCCTCAGACACACTGTCCGGGGGAAGAGTTGGTATAAACCTTGCTCCCCGTAGCCACTTTAATTCCCTCTCTCGAGTGCCATCATTTGTCAACCTTTCATATTTTGTGGTTTACTCTATCCAGAAATATCACCTGATAGAGATCCTACAGGTAGTTATATCTTGTACTCTCCCCTAAGTCATTCTTCATCCTTCCTCAAGGAGTTTCGATGGCTATCTCAAAGTCTTCCTTTCTCTAACCTAGTTCCCATCCTTATATTACAGAATGTTATTATATATGATATTGTCTTAAACATTCTGACTGCCTAGTTCCTTGTATTTCTCAACTTTTGTGACTTCATTCCACCTCAGTGTCACAAGCTAGTCTCATATCCTTGATCAATAATTCAGAAATTCCTTTATCTGACCATAATCCGTCATTTCAAATCTTACTGTTGCTTATGCCTCTTGAAACTGTTCTTTGTCCTTATGACCTCCAGTTCTTCCACTTTGCAGTTTTATCCCAGCCATCACCTCTACTCTTTACTTCACTTTCTCCCCACCTAAAGTTGACCCCTTGGCTGACTCTTTTAACATTATGCTGTCTTTGCTTCATTGTCCTTTCATTACTTATGCCTTGCCAAACCCAAGCACTATATGACTTCGCAGATTGTGTCTTTTGCTATCAAGCATTGCCAGAAGAAGTCACACAACTGTACTGATTGGGCCTTCTACAAATTTGTGTTATCTTATCTCAAATCTCTCCTCACTCTATCAGTACAATCCTTTTACTCCCCAGATGGATTTTCTATCACATCTCCCAGAGTCTATGTCAGGTATTCTTTTCTTTTCTCAAATTTCTAAAACCTCTTCTCCCCCACCTTTTCACTTTTAGCTAGGTGTCTTGGCTCATACTTTACTAAGAAAATGAAAGCTATGCTCCTTTAGCTCTCTCTTGCTCTCTTCTCAAAAAACCTTGACATCGTCAATCAATAAATGTGCATTTATTAAGAAATTTTTATGTGCCAGGTACTATGCTAAGCACTGTGTATGTAAAGATAAAAGCACAATAGTTCCTGCCAGCAACATAAAAACAACATAAAAAACAGATAAAAAGTTCATTTTGGATGGAAAAAGGGGCGGAGCATGGTACAGGAAAAGTTAAAGAAGGAAAGCATGCATTCCAAGAGGCAGAGGTGAGGAGAGAAAACATTATGTTCATGTAATGTAACTAATGCAAAGTGAGTAATATGTGTAAAAAAAAATAACAAATATGCAAAAATAAATGGATCATAAAGTGTATTATATTTGATCCTAGAAATAATAGGGAACAACTGGAAATTTATTGAATAGGGCATGTTCAGACCTGTACTTTAAGATAATCACTTCAGCATTTTTCTGGAAGATTAAAATAGAGAAAGATCTGAGAGCCTAAGTAGAAGGCTATTGTAATAGCCTCCCTCCAGGAGGGAGAGAATGAGGACTTGATCCAGAGTGATAACTATGTGGTAGACAGAAGGTGATATATGTTTCAGATACTGGGATAAAAATGACAGAAGAATCAATAATAATGTCAAGATTACGAGAGTGGGTGAATGAAAGAATAGTAGGGCCAGCAGCAGTACTAAGGAGTTCAGAAAAGGGATGAATTTGTAAGGAAAGATAATGAATATTTAATAGAAAATATATTTGACATGCCTCCAGAATCTCCAGCTGAAATGCCCAGTAGGCAGTCATCTCAGGAGAGATTCTAGGGCTAGATATATAGATCAGGGAGTCTTCTGACTAAAGGTGATAATTGAACTTGTGGAAGCTGGTGATGTCACCAGGTGACAGAATATAAAGACAAAAGAAAAGAGGCATAACTTTGAGGAATACCCACGGTTAGTGGACACGGTATGGATGAAGAACTAGTAAAGAAGACTGAGAAGTGCTCAAATAGCTAGGAGCAGAACCAAATAATAGTGTTCATTAAAATTCAAAGGGGGGGCGGAGCCAAGATGGCAGCTGGTAAGCAGGAACTAGTGTGAGCTCCGTTATCGAGTCCCTCCAAAAACCTATAAAAAATGGCTCTGAACCAATTCTAGAACTGCAGAACCCACAAAACAGCAGAGGAAAGCAGGGCTCCAGCCCAGGGTGGTCTCTGGGTGAGATCTATCCCACACGGAGCTGGGAGCTGGGAGCTGGGAGCTGGGAACGGAGTGGAGCAGAACCCAGCCTGAACGGCGTGGACCATCCAGACCAGAAGCCGGGTGGAGGGGGCCCTAGCACCCTGAATCAGTGAGCTGCGGCAGTTACCAGACTCCTTAACCCACAAACACCAAAGACTGCGGAGAAGGTTAGTGGGAAAAGCAGCGGGAGTGGAAGGAGCTCGCGGTTCGGCTTCCAGCCCCGGGGGCAGTGGAGGTGGGGCAGCTACAGCTGTTGTTACTTCCGGCTCCAGGACCACCTGGTGGGAGGAATTAAGTGGCGGATCAGAGCAGGAGTGCAATAGCCTCCTGAAGATCTAAGCCCAGTCCGGGTTGTGGGTTGGGGAAGGAGCAGTGCTGGTGTGGCAGAGCTGGCACCTCCCCCCCAAACATGGAACATAGAACTTTCTAGTCTACAAGCAGTCATACCCCACTGAAAAACTCAAAGGTCAAGTTAGTTGGCTGGGAATATGGCCAGGCAGCAAAAACGCACCGAGATTCAGTCTCAGACTTTGCATTCTTTCTTTGGGGACAAAGAAGACCAAAACATACAGCCTAAAGAAGTCAAAAAAGTGCAAGAGCCTACACCAAAAGCCTCCAAGAAAAACATGAACTGGTCCCAGGCCATGGAAGAGCTCAAAAAGGATTTGAAAAAGCAAGTTAGAGAAGTAGAGAAAAAATTGGGAAGAAAAATGAGAAGGATGCGAGAAAACCATGAAAAACAAGTCAATGACTTGCTAAAGGAGATCCAAAAAAATACCGAAAAATACACTGAAGAAAACAACACCTTAAAAAACAGACTAACTCAAATGGCAAAAGAGCTCCAAAAAGCCAATGAGGAGAAGAATGCCTTGAAAGGCAGAATTAGCCAAATGGAAAAGGAGGTCAAAAAGACCACTGAAGAAAATACTAATTTAAAAATTGGATTGAGCAAGTGGAAGCTAGTGATTTTATGAGAAATCAAGATATTATAAAACAGAACCAAAGGAATGAAAAAATGGAAGTTAATGTGAAATATCTCATTGGAAAAACCACTGACCTGGAAAATAGATCCAGGAGAGATAATTTAAAAATTATTGGACTACCTGAAAGCCATGATCAAAAAAAGAGCCTAGATATCATCTTTCAAGAAATTATCAAGGAGAACTGCCCTGATATTCTAGAGCCACAGGGCAAAATAGAAATTGAAACAATCCATCGATCGCCTCCTCAAATAGTTCCCAAAAAGAAATCTCCCAGCAATATTGTCGCCAAATTCCAGAGCTCCCAGATCAAGGAGAAAATATTGCAAGCAGCCAGAAAGAAACAATTTGAGTATTGTGGAAACCCAATCAGAATAACCCAAGATCTGGCAGCCTCTACATTAAGAGATCGGAGGGCTTGGAATACGATATTCCGGAGGTCAATGGAGCTAGGATTAAAATCTAGAATCACCTACCCAGCAAAACTGAGTATCATGCTCCAAAGCAAAATACAGATTTTCAATAAAATAGAGGACTTTCAAGCTTTCTCAGTGAAAAGACCAGAACTGAATAGAAAATTTGAGTTTCAAACACAAGAATCAAGAGAAGCATGAAAAGGTAATCAAGAAAAAGAACAAGAAAAAGAAATTGCAAGGGACTTACTAAAGTTGAACTGTTTTGTTGACATTCCTACATGGAAAGATGATGTGTATGATTCATGAGACCTCAGTATTAGGGTAGCTGAAGGGAATATGCATACATATATGTTTATGTATATATATGGATGAATGTGTATATATGTATATATCTATGTGTGTATGTATATATATATATATATGTATATACAGAGAGAGAGAGAGAGAGAGAAAGAGGGAGAGAGGGAGAGAGCGGACACAGGGTGAGTTGAAGATGAAGGGAAGATATCTAAAAGAAGTAAAATCAAATTAAGGGATGAGAGAGGAACATACTGAGAGAGGGAGATAAAGAGAGATAGAATGGGATGAATTATCTCGCATAAAGGTGGCAAGAGGAAGCAGTTCTGTGGGAGGAGGGGAGAGGGCGGATGAGGGGGGAATGAGTGAACATTGCTCTCATCAGATTTGGCCTAAGGAGGGAATACCATACATACCCAATTGGGAATCTTACCCCACAGGAAAGAAGAGGGAAGAAGATAAAAAAAAATGGGGGGGATGATGGAGGGGAGGGCAGATGGGAGTGGAGGTAGTCAAAAACAAACACTTTAGAAAGGGGACAGGGTCAAGGGAGAAAATTCAATAAAGGGGGATGGGTTGGGAAGGAGCAAAATATAGTTAGTCTTTCACAACATGAGTATTGTGGAAGGGTTATACATAATGATACACATGTGGCCTATGTTGAATTGCTTGACTTCTTAGGGAGGGTGGGTAGGAAGGGAAGAGGGGAGAGAATTTGGAACTCAAAGTTTTAAAAACAGATGTTCAAAAACAAACAAAAAAGTTTTTGCATGCAACAAGAAAATAAGATACACAGGCAATGGGGCATAAAAATTTATCTTGCCCTACAAGAAAGGAAGGGAAAAGGGGATGGGAGGGGAGTGGGGTGACAGAGGGGAGCGCTGACTGGGGAACAGGGCAACCAGAATATACGCCATCTTGGAGTGGGGGGGAGGGTAGAAATGGGGAGAAAATTTGTAATCCAAACTCTTGTGAAAATCAATGCTGAAAACTAAATATGTTAAATAAATTTAAAAAAAATTCAAAGAGGGGACAGTGTTCAGGAGGAGATGTTCAACAATGTCAAATGCTGGAGAGAAGTCTAAAAGGATGAAGACTGAGAAAAAAAGAATTAAATTCAGCAAATAAGAGATTAATGGTAATTCTGGCAGCTAGGTGGCACAGTGGATAGAGTACTGGGCATGGAGTCAGGAAGACCTTAGTTCAAATCTGGTCTCAGACACTTATTATATGTGCAACCCTGGGCAAGTCATTTAACTCTGCCTCAGTTTCCTCATCTTTAATGATCCAGAGAAGGAAATGACAAACCACTCTAGCGTCTTTGCCAAGAAAATCCCAAATGGGATCATTTTTTAAGGAGTTTGGCTGAGAAAGAGAGGAGAAATATGTGATAAGGAATATTGTAGGACTTAGGATTTCTTTTTAAGGAAGGGGGAGACATGGGTATGGTAGTAAGTAGCAGGGAGGAAAAAGTAGATTAGAGAGTGATAGTATGGGAAGTATTCTGGAGAAGATGGAAATGGATGAAATCTGTATCAACATGTAGAGCACTGACTTTGGTGAGAAAGACTGCTTCTTCATCAGAGAAAGCAATTAAAAAAAGGAAGTAGTGGGGAGAGGGTGATGTGAAAGTCTGTCTGTAGTTGAGGTATAACGGGTTATAAGAGTTGAGTATTTTGAGGAAATAGGAGGTCAGGGTATAATTTAAGGGAACATTAGCATGCATGTTGAAGTCCCCTTGTGTAAGGTAGTTGTTGAGCTGGAGAGAAGCTTCTAGCTGTTAGCCAGGAACCAAACTCATTAAGAAAGGAGCAAGAATGTCCTGGTGGTCAATAGATGACAGCTACCAGGATCAGGATTAAATTGTAATTTGGATAGATTGAGCTTTACTTCCTTATCTCTTCCTTTTCACTGGTCTTTGATGAAGTATTAATCCTTCTCTTCACCAAGGCCTTCCCATCTTCTCTACCAGATTTGCCTCACAATCAAAGCCCCCTCCTGCTTCCCTCTGCTGCCCCAATACTTCTCTCTTCCTATATACTCATTCCCTGTTACCTACAAATAGGCCCAATTCTCTCCATCTTAAATAAACAACAACAAAAAACACAAACCCTCACTTGACCCTGCTTCCATCCCCTCAACCTGTCATCTTTATATCTTGCCTCCCTTCCACAGTGAAACTCCTAGAAGTAGCTTCTCTCATTCCCTTCTCTCTAATCATTTATTTCTCAAGCCATTTGCCTATTCACTTCATCACTCAACTGAAACTGCTCTCTCCAAATTGCCCAGTGATCTCTAAATTGCTAAATGCAATGACCTTTTCTCCCTCCTCATTTTTATTGACCACTCTGCAGCATTTGAAACTACTAGTTACCTTCTCCTCCTCGATACTCTCCCTTCTTTGGTTTTTTTTTTTTGATATTAATCTCTCCTGGTTCTCTGTCTACCCACTCCTTAGTCTCCTTTCTTGTTTCGTCATTCATATCCTACTCTCTAAATCTGAGCATACCCCAAGGTTTGGAGCCCTCTTCTGTCTTCAATGCACTCTCTCTTTATTTCTTCATCAATTTCCATGGGTTTGCTTCCATGCAGGTGACTCCCAGATCTAGCCTTAGTCTCCTTCCAGAGCTTCAGTCCTGCTGTTAAACATTTTGAATTGAAGATCCTGAAGAGATCTGAAACTCAGCATGTCCAAACAGAACTATTTGTTTTTTCTCAAAAACTTACCTCCGCCTTTGAACTTCTCTATTTTTGTTGAATTCACTATCATCCTTCTAGTTTCTCAGGTTTGCAACCTCCAAGTCATCATTACTCTCCCGGGCCCCACATATCCATCCAGGTTTTGTCAATTCTACCTCCACATCTCTTACATGAAATAATGCCCTAGTTCAAGTCTATTATCATCCCTCACCTGGACTATTACAACTTCCTTTTAAGGTAGTGCTTTAGTTCAGACCCTTATCACCTTTCATCTGTATTATTGAAACAATCTCCTGATTGGTTTCTCTGCCTCAATTCTCTCACCATCCTATACTTTAGTGACAAAGTAGTTTTTTTTTTCTTTTTAATTTATTTTAAACTTAAATAGAAAATGAAAAAAGAAAACAAAAGAACATTTCAATGTACACAAGGAGAACAAAAGAGAAGATTCAATGTAAAACAATAAATTTCCATTTCACAGAAATGTATATAATAAATCTTACACATTGTTTTCAAAACAACCAAGCTTTTCTGTGCTTCTTTCTAGGTTTTCTTTTGTTCTCTGCTATCTACTTTTTATTTTATTTTTTTCCCTCCCTGCTTTTTCCCTTCTTAAATAGAAATCTGACCATGTTAGTCCCCTACTCAACTCTGTTGGCTTCCTATTGTCTCTAAGAGAAAATGAAGTCCTATATTTAGCTTTTAAGGCTCTTTGCAATCTGGCCCCAACCTATCTTTCCAGCCCTTATTGAATTTTCATTCCCCATCCGTACTCTTTAATACTAACAAATTGGATTTTTTTCCACTTTTCACACATGACCTTTTATTTCTTATTTCTGTGCCTTTGCACAGGCTGTCACTTGTTCCTGGAATGTACTCACTCCTCACCTGTGCCTCTTAGAAAACTTTGTTCCCTTAAAAAACTTAGCTCAAGTACCACTGCATATATTATACTTTCCTAATTCTCTGTTTCTACTGCTGCCTCCCTCCTCCAATTACCTTGTATTATTGTGTGTGTTTGTGTTTATATTATGGTACTTATTTTGCAAATACTCAAGTTTCATCTATCTATATATATATATATGTATATATATATACATATATATATATATATATAAAATATACCTATATATTGTGTATATACCTATGTAAGTGCATGTTGTCTCTCCTGATGGGATATGAATTCTTTTATATGATGGTACTTATTTTGGAAATACTCAAGTTTCATACACACACACACACATATGTATTTTGTATATACCTATATAGGTGTGTGTTATCTCTCCCTATGGGATATGAATTCTTTGAGAACAGGTGCTATTTCATTTGTGTCTTTGTAGCTCCCAGTGCCTAGAATATAGTAGGTACTGAATAAATGCTTGTTGATCAATTAATAGATTAGAAACTGCAGGTTGCATGAACACCCCATCAACAGTTTCCCACTAGCCCTCTCTGATCTTACTAATGACAGAAATATGAGGCATCTGAAGTGGACTATCTAATCTGCATATTCAATTTTATTTTAAATACTTATTTTCTTAAAGAATCCTTCTTTAGGATGATAGCTGGGAGAGATATTACATACCATAGAGCCCAAGGGACACAGTAGCAGAGCTACATTCTGCTTTTTTTTTTTTCCAAACCTCTCAGTCATGCTGTTCAACTCATAGTATATTAATTAAAAATTTGGAGCAAACTCAAATTCTCTTCTATCCTTTTGTTTCCTTTTCTTCCCTCCTTTACTACAGTCTTACTTTGAGTTACTTAAATTTGTTCTATATCTAGCAGGGCTTTGAAGGAGAATGGAAGAGGATCTTTTTTAATATGATAAAGTGTCTATCAAAAACCAAAAATTAGCATTATATGTCATGAGAAGACATTAGAAACCTTCTTAGTGGGTATAGCAAATTGCCTTTTTTTCTGTTGAATGACATATTTCAAGAAATATGAGGGCTGGGTGGTAAAGTGTTTTGAGTCTAGAGTCAGGAAGACCAAAATTCAAATCCAGCTTCAGACTAGCTGCATGATCCTGGGCAAGACCCTATTTGCCTTAGTTTCCTCATTAGTAAAATGATCTGGACAAGGAAATGGCAAACCACTCCAGTATCCTTGCCAAGAAAACTCTACCTGGGGTCACGAAGAAAAGAAAAATGACTGAACCAAAACAGTATGACAAGAAAAATAAATTAAAAACAAAGACAGGGAAAGGGGAGGAGAAAACTATCTGTATTTGCTGATGACATGATATTTTAAAATCCCAGGTAACTAGCAAAAGACATAATTGAGACAAATAATAGCTTCAGTAAAATATAAGATTATGAAATAAAGCTACAAAAATTGATTATTCCTATATAGCAGAAACAAAATTCAGGAGGAAATAGGTACATTCAAATAATTAGCAGTTCTTGTTTGTGTCAATCTATTGAAGCACACTCAATTCTTGTATAGATATAATTATAAAATATGACTCAAAAAATAAAGAACAACTTTTAAAATTGAAAAGTTAATGGAGTTTAGACTGTGGGAACCCCCTTGGGCCCCCAAAGAATTTGGGACCTATTTGTTTGAGGGGGAGAATGATGAGGGCACAGTCTTTGGGAACCTCCTTGAACCTGGAGTACAGTCTCTGGGAATCCCCTTGAACTCTCCTTGAATCTTCCCACTGGATCAGGCCGTGGCCTGAGGCTATAACCTTACATTATCTTTAGGCCCAAATCTCTACCTAGCCTTACCCTTTATTGTCTAGCTACTTCCCACCCTTGATACTATCAATATCCATGCCTTTAGCTACTTCCCACCCTTAATCCCATTCTCTTGGTTCCAGGAGTCTGGCCTCCTTAGACTCCTCCTCAGGACCCTCCCTAAACCCCTCCTCTAGTCATCCCAGACCACCCCTCAATCTCTCCCACAATCTTTGTGTATATAAATCTCATCTTGCCTCCATGAAGGCACTCAGATTGAATCTGGTCCACTTGTGAAAACAAAGGCGTCACAAAGGGTGGGATTTCTTAAGACAACCCATTATGGGGAATCCCTAATAAACTTTGTCTTTTCCCTTGGAAAAAAAAAAAAAGAAACGCTAACCATTGCTCATGGCTTGGCCATGCTAATATAATAACTATAATACTTCCAAAATTACTCACACTGTCTGATACAGAGTATCCTCAAAGTCATAGCACAGTTTTAGGCTTTAATAGTTTTAATGCTTTAATAGCTTAAACTTAGGCTGAACTTTTGGGAGACTTTAAAATCTGGAAGCTATAGTTTTCATTCCTCCTTTTTTTATTATTTCACTTAAATTTCTAGATCTTTTGTTCCTCCAAATGAATCATATTATTATGTCTACGTCTGTGAAGTATTCCCATGTTACTTTGGCATAGCTACAAATCTGTAAAGTCATAAGCTGAAGTATTCTGTGGGAAGAAACAAGAAGGCTGCAGTAACTTACAGCTTCCTTAAATAGGATAATGTGACTTCACCACTACAGAAGCACAAAGCATGAGTTTGGGAAGAAGTTCAGGACCTCCTATACCTAAATGGAAATTAGGTGTTGCTCAAGCAGTCATTTATGAGATGTTTCTATAAATATAAACACTACCTTTAATTACATATCTTACTATTGATAATACCAGGGATAAGCATACCTGTTTTTAAAAGAGGATTTATTGATTACATGAACTAGAACAAATGACTAAGCTATATATCAACAGAATTTACCTCATTATTTTGGGTGTGTCATTTCATTTCTATCAGTTTTCTCATCAATAGGAAATATGTATATATATTATACTGCATTCACATATAATAATGCATCTCCAAGCATGTTGAATATATTTTGTGTTCTTTGTGTGCATATTTTGTATTTATAGTTTATTATAAGCAATATACTCTATGATTTCTGGATAAAAGGCATAAAAACAAATTAGTCTTTTTCTGTACCTTCAAAGAGACTTATGGTTTCAAATATCTTACCAGAGAGATAACTTGATTCCTGAAAGATCTGATTTGCATTGCCATGGGGCAGTGCTTCTTCTGCCTCTGATGCTCTCTTGCATGACTGGTCTCTACCATATAAAAGAGTTTAATTTGTTTGAGGTGAATACCATAAGAATACAAATAAACATGGAATTGTTAAAATGGAATTTGTGTGAGCTCAGGTGAAACAGGGATAGCCTGAGTTAAGCTCCAATTATGAGTACTTCTTGAGTATGTCGGCTTTCTGATGAGCAATGCTCTATTGCTTCCCTACCTGCATCTGCATCTCCACCATTAAATAGACAATGTGCATGGTTTTTAACTTGACTCTAAAGTCATTACCACTGAATCGGTGTGCTGTGTGATTTACTGGCCATTTTAATCCATAATCATGTTGAAAAACAAGCAGAGATGAAGAGGAGTGAGTGTTCTGTGTATCTGCAGGGTGATTGACAGATCACTTTACTTCTTGTTTAGGAAATGATGCCTCTTCAATTGTCAACTGCCTTCATATTTTGGGTCAAACTTTGGATGCAAGGTAAATAAATGAAGAGTGTTATATATAAAAATGTTGAGAGGGACTATTTATTACAATTTGGAAATTTTAGGAGACTGAGCAGTTATTGATTATATTAGTCCATTTTTGGGGACTCTCCTCTCCCCCCTTTGTAAATCTATAAGTATTTGTTGTCTATAAATATTGCCTGAATTATAGGACAGCTTAGTAGTTCCAAGATAGCATATAGCTTGTTATTTCAGCTGTGGCCAGGGATTTGATTTCATTTCATTTCAAAATAACTTCTATGTACAAAGTATTGTGCTATTTACCAGAGGTAGATAAAAAGAAGTAAAATGACTATATTTTTACTCTCAAAGAGAATAAAGTCTGGTATTGGGTATAAAACATATACACAAATATGACAAAAAGTAGAATTTAATAATGGCAAGGAAGGGACCATATAATTTGTTGTAAGAGAGTTTTTGGAGGTATCATAGGCAAATCACGGAAGGCATCTTCTCAGGGTTGCATCTGAGCTGTGCCTTGAAGGAAGAAAATTATTGCAAGTAGCAACATAGAATGTACTCCTGGTATGGGGGATGTCCTTTGTGAATGCAGGGAATGAAGAGAGCATAGATGAGGCAAAAGAGTAAGGGACAACTAAGTGGCACAGTGGATAAAACACGGGTCCTGGTCTCAGGAAGACCTGAATTCGATATTACCTTTAACATTTTACTTGCTGTGTCCCCCAGGCAAGTCATTTAACCTCTCTTAGCCTCAGTCTCCTCCTCTATAAAGGAGGGATACAAATATCACATACCTTTCAGGGTTGTTTTGAGTCTAAAATGAGATATTTGTACAATGCTTGGCAAACCTTAAAGGGTTATATAAATACTATATACTGTTGTTACGGTTTAATGGACAGAGCATTGGATTTAGAGTTGGTTTGAATTCTAGCTCTGAGCGACCTTGGAAGAGTAATCTCTTTGGCCTTGGTTTCCTCATCTGTAAAATAAAAGATAATTGATTAAATTATTTCTAAGATCCCTTCTAGCTTTATCAGCTTGATCCCTTCCAACTTTATTCCATCTTGTTTTCTAATTTGGCTGGAACATATGTGAAGGTGAGTAGCATGAAAGAAGGCCAGAAAGCTACATTGGATTTAACAAGTAAAGGGTCTTAAATATCAAGCTAAGGATTTAAGCCACTAAAGTTTTTTTTGAGCAGATGGATCAGCATAGGTCTGCACATTAAGGAGATTATTTTGGCAGCTCTGTGAATGATGAGCCAGAGAAGGGAGAGACCAGGAAAATGAAACCAGTTAGGAATTATTTCAATAGTCCAGGAAAAAGGAAATGAGGGCCAGATTTGAAGTGAAAATAGAGGGCAGAGGCTGGAAGCATAAGACATATTGGATGTAGAACTGATAATTATTCAGAGGAAAGGAGAGGAAAAAAATTGAGGATGACAGGTTTCAAGCCTGCCTGGTTATAAAAAATGGTGCTGAAATTTGGAGGGAGGAAAAAGTTCATGGGGGAAAACAATTGGTTCACTCTAGTGTATATTGAGTTTGAGGTGCTAAAGCGACATTCAGGTAGAGGTAACCAGTAGTCATTTGACAATATAAAATTGGCATTCAGTGGAAGGATTGGGGCTTAGTGCACAAAGTTGTGAGTCGTCTGCAGGTGATGTTTTAAGTCATGGGAGATAAGTTCATTCCAAGGAAGAAATTGAATAGAGACTTCTCTTTCTAGAAGTTAGGAAGGACAAAGTATATAACCAGAACTGTAATGTGACTGCCAAAAAGAAAGTTGAATCAACTGAATCCAAATACAGAATAATTGGCACCATTTGGCCCTCTGGACTTAGATTTGCTTAGCATTTGATTAAAGCATTGAAATTAAGATTAAAACTCTAAAATGATTCCAAAATGTCTGTTAATAGCTCATTACAACAACTTATTTTTATTTTATGTGAGTTTGGAAAGGAATGGATAACCAGTATATTATTTAGTCTAATAGACTCACAGCAATACCTATTGAATATCTCTTCTTTCAGATATTCAATGTCTTTGAACAATAAAATTCATGAATATTTTATTTCCTCTCTCTTTAAAAAACTAAGATTTATAGGTGCCCCTTATAAGAGGGCACCTACTCTAAGGGCAACTAACTCTAAGTAGTTTTTGATATTTTTCTAAGAAATATTTTGAAGAATTCATTTAATTTTTGTCTGATTTAGAATGAGTGGAATTAAAGTTAATTTTTTGTTTTCATACAGATTACAAACTGCCAGAATAAGGTCCATTAGGGGAAAATGGTTTAAAAAATTTCTTATCCTCTTGCTTAGAAATATTTGGTTAATTAAGTCTATTATATAGGTTACATGAAAGGGTCTGGATATACAGAGTATTATTACCATAGCCTTGTTAGAGCTTTCTCCCAATGAAAATGTTTTAAAGGAGATGAATAATTTTCTTTTAAAAATGACTTTTGTTTTGACTTGGTGGATTATTCGGCTTGAGAAAAGAGATGAGAATAATAGATTTTGTTTGTATGACATTTGATCTGATGAGAAGATATAAACAGTTTTGTATTTTTGTGTTTACTACCTAGGACTGTGATGAAAACTGGTATGGAGAGTGTTAAAACAGCATTGAGAGCATTTTTGGATAATGCAGCCGAGGATTTGGAAAAAACCATGGAAAATCTTAAACAAGGACAATTCACTCACACCAGAAACCAGCCAAAAGGAGTGACTCAAATTATTAATTATACCACAGTGGCTCTTTTGCCAATGCTGTCCTCACTGTTTGAACACATCGGACAGCATCAATTTGGAGAAGACCTAATATGTATGTATAGTACCTTTTACAGAGATTTTGAAAAATCATTTCGTTATGATCAGTAAAGGCAGTATATTTGTTTTTTACAATGAATCCTTTTCATAGAACATGATACCTCAACATGCCATGCTGTATTTTTTAAAAAATTCCACCTTTGATTTTTACCAAATTTAATTTTATAAATTCTGTAGCTAATCACAGACTTTGCATTGTGCTCACAAACTAATAATTTTGGCACCTAGGGAAAGGAGTACCCTCAAATCAACTTTGTGATTCTTGATGTGAAAAGAACACATTAAGTAATTGTTGCCAATACTTTAACTGTACTATCTTGGTCAGTAAAACGGCAGTATTGCCATAGTTGACATTAGATATACCAGAATGTTTTACCTGCCTCTCCCCTTCCTAACTTGTATGGCTTTACCTTGATGGTGCCACTTCTCTGGGACTCAGTTTCTACTTTGCAAAAAAAAGAGTTGATTTAAAAGATTCCTTCTACCATTTTCCTTTGTCTTAAACATCTTGCTTTTCTTAATCATAGACATTATGTTTGATATTATGAATTAGAGTATGGTCAAATAAATTAGGACATCTTTGTGCCTCAGTACTTTCAATCACAAAATGAAAGAAAACAATATTTCCTGAGGTGCAATAAAGAATATTATTCATAATGCAATTTGAGCTCCTTAAGACAGATTGTTAGAACTAAAAATATATTATGTTACATTTTATGTTTTATCTGTTCATTTTTTCTTATTCTTTTGTTTTTAGTTGTTAGTTTTGCATTGCTATAAGGTTGAAATTTCTTTGTATTCTAAATTTTCTTGAATTCCAACGTAGTTTTGAAATTTAGCATTTAAAGCTGATATTCTTCATTTTTTTAGTGGAAGATGTACAGGTTTCTTGTTACAGAATCCTGACTAGTTTATATGCTCTGGGAACCAGCAAGAGTATCTATGTGGAAAGGTAAGATAAAGAATAATTTTGATCCAAACCTATGTGTACATCAAGTATTACATTACTTTTTTAGACTATCTTTTTCCTTAATTATAGACTTGACTACAACTAAACTTAAATTTTAAAATTAGATTGATAACCTGAAGTATTAGGGAGAAATTAGATGTTCTTTAAGCTAACAAGCTATTGAAATAAAAAGAACATTTGAATTACAAGCAAAAAGTTAGCAAGACAAAGCAAATGCATTCATAAACAGAGCATGAACTTCTTTTAGGTGTGAGATCTATCAAAACTACTGATAGAATCTTGCAATCTATTATTACATCACTATACTTAAAAAATTCAGTTATTTTCATTAAATATTTAAGTACCTACTGTGTTCACTACTAATAATAAATTATTTAAGATTCTCATATTGGGCATGAAGTAAATCAAGTCTCATCTGCAAACATTGGGAGCTGGTTTAGCTAAGAATACAGGATTCATGATAACGGAAACATTTGCCTAGATGAAAAGAAACCTGCTTATGTTATTTGTTAGCACCATATCATATGGGCATCCTAAAGCTAAAATTATTAATGGTGATATTCTTAAACAAAAAGGAATAAAAAATATTGACCAGATCTCTTTTTTTGAGGAGGGAGAAAAAGAGAGAAAAGGGATTTCTGTTTTGAGTAGAAGGCCATCTGGAGTTAATAGACTGCCTTTATCAGAGAAACTTGTAAAAGAAAAAATTTCCCCAGTTTCCTTCTTTTCTCCCGATTTTGGCTCCATTGGTTTTGTTTATGCAAACCTTTTAAATTTCATGTAATTGGAATTATCCATTTTATTTCCTGTGATCCTCTCTATCTTTTGGTCATAAACTCTTCCCTTATCCATAGATCTGACAGGTAAAATTTTCCATGTTCCTCCAATGTGCTTGTAATATCATCGTTCATGTCTAAATATGCACCCATATTGACCTTATCTTGGTATACAATGTGAGGTGTTGGTCTATGCCTTGTTTCTGCAGGACTGCTTTTCAGTTTTCCTAGCAATTTTTGTCAAATGGTGAGCTCTTGCCCCTAAAGCTTGGATCTTTAGGTTTAGCTCACATTTCTTTCCCCATTTTTTCCTCTACAGCTATCATTTGATTTTTTAGCTCTCCCAAAATTTTTTTGGGGGCTTGTGTTTGATTCACATTGTTCTTTGAGGTTTTGCTTATAGCTGTTTTTACTTTATTGTCTTCTTCTGAGTTTGTATCTCAATTTTCCCCATCACCAGACTATTTTAATGGTTGGATTCTTTTGTTGTTGTTTGCTTATTTTCCATACTACTTTTTTACTTTGATCTTTATTTTAAAGTTGGAGTTTGTTCCCAGGGGGACTGGGGGAAGGGATGAGGGGAGGGGAGGGAACGAATAGGCAGGCACTGTCCCAAGCTTTAGGCTTTTTTGAACTTCTCCTTCCCAGGCTAGTTTTTGGGGTTTGGAAGTTTTGGGTGCTTCCAAAGTGGTGTGATCTGGAGAGAGATATGGTCATTGCTCCCTTGATACTGCATAGAGATAGTGCTTCTCAGAGCCCCTGATTCCTTGGTGACAGTAAACACTCCTCTCCATCCTGGAGCTGGGATTAGGCAATAGAGTTGCCAAACAGTGCCATGCCCTAGCTAGTTCTAAGACAGGGATCCCTATAATCTCTTTCTGAGCAGTTGCACGATCCTCTTACTATCTCTGGCTTGAGAGCTGCCAGACTCGCTGCTGCTGCTGCTGTTGCCACCTCCATGGCCAACAGCTGATATTGCTGTCACATGGACTCCAGGCCAGCCACCACCATAGTGTCACAGACCTCCTCTTCCAACCACTTAAATTGGCTTGGGCTGAAAAAATGTCTCACCCCAATCTTTTGTTGGCTCAGCTGGTCCAGAATTTGATTGATGGTACTATTTTAAAGTTGTTTGGAGGGGAATCATGGGGAAGCTCAGCTGCTTCCTCTTCTCTGCTTTCTTGGCTCTGTCTTCTGACATCAATCTGCTCCAATTCTAAATCTTTTCAAATGGAAAAGCTTACGTTATCATACTATATGCACTGTATAAAAAACCAAGTTATGATATTTACTAATTTTCTTCTGTACAGAAAGCACTATGCCAGACTATCTGTATGGGATACAAGAGAATTAAAAAAGGACATGATCCCTGCACTTATAGATATTATGTAATCTATCAGAGGAGCTAAAAACCTGCATATATGTGTGTAACTATAATGCAAGGTATAATGGAACAGTGTAATAAGAGAAATACAAAATGATATCTGTGGTAGTTTATTCATTTCATTTAATTCTATATGGCATTCCAAAACTCAAATTATTTTATCCAGAATGGAAATAAATGTCATATATGGAAAGAGAGGAATCAGTCATTAAACTAGAAACCAATAAAATATTTTATTAAACTAAATAATCTAAATGAATAATATTAATGAAGCATTACATCTAATTCAGTGACTAATAAACAAAGTGCCTGTTTGGGGATGGAGTCGAGAGAGTTTTTAGAAATACACATAAAATTTTTAGCTTATTAAATTCTTTTTAGTAAAATATTTTTCCTAAATTATCCACATGTCACTTTATGTGAGTAACACACACACACACACACACACACACACACACACTCACACTCACACTCACATATCTTTGACAGTCCCTCAGATTCTTAATGGCAATGACCACCTTAGCCTTTAAGAAATTAATTGATTTTTGTTGTTGTTGTTCAATTCAGTCATGTCTAACTCTTCGTGACCCCATGAACCATAGCACTCCAGGTCCTCTTAGCCTCCACTGTCTCTCAGAGTCTGCCCAGTTTCATGTTTATTGTTTCCATGACACAATCTAGCCACCTTATCCTCTGCCATCCTCTTTTGCTTTGCAAAAGTATTTCTCAACATCAGGGTCTTTTCCAGTGAGTCCCATCTTCTGATTGTGTGGCCAATATTTAAGCTTCAGTTTTAGACCATTAAGATTCTAAGATGAGTAGGAAGACAGTGTTGTGTAGTAGAAATGACACTGTCCTGGCATTTGGGACATTTGAATTACTTAATCATCTCTGCCAGTTACTTGATGTATAACTCAAACTCATTTGTCTAAGTTTCTCATCCATAAAATGGGGGAATTGTATCAAAAGATCTCTTTTAGTCCTTAATTTATGTGCTCCTTTGTATCTATAATCCTACTTAAATTAAGGTATCAAATAATCAAATGCAGTAAATTGGAAGTCTATTTTATTCCAATTATTTGCTTTTAAGATTAATAAAGCCTACTTTCTACATGGACAGTTGATTTCCTTCCCAATTAAAGCCGACTCTATACATCTACACAAAATATTTGTGTGAAATCTTTTATACAGATAGATATACATATACATATGTGTGTGTATGTATATACCATATATATGTAGAGAGAGAGAGAGCGAGCACTCTATAGTCAGCCAGTACATATTTTTAAGTGACTACCATTTACCTAACATTGAAGTGTAGAAAAGTTGGAAAATGCATTGTTTGTATCAATAGTCACATGAAAAAATGCTCTAGATCACAACTGATTGGAGAAATAGAAATTAAAACAACTCTAAGAAACCACTTCATGCCCGTTAGATTGGCTAACAGGATAGAAAAGGAAAATGATAAATGTTAGAGGGGATGTGGAAAATTTGGGACACTAGTTCACTGTTGGTAGAGTTGAGCATTCTGGAGAATATTTTGGAACTAGCCCACAGGGCTGAAAAGCTATGTGTATCTTTTTTGTTTGTTTTGTTTTGTTTTTTATTTTCATGTTAGTCATGTTGTAAAAGAAAACACAGACCAAAAAAAATAAAGAAAAAAAATGTAAAGAAAAAATATGCTCCCATTTGCACTCAGACTCCATCATTTCTTTCTTTGGAAGTGGATAGCACTTTTCATCACAAATCCTATTGAATTGTCTTGGATCACTGTATTGCTGCAAATAGCTAAGTCATTTATAATTGATCACTGTGTGATATTGCTGTTACTGTATGTAATGTTCTCTTGGTTCTGCTCATTTCACTTCACATCAATCAGTTCATGTATCTTTCCCGGTTTTTCTGAGAGCATCCTGCTAGTACTTTCTTATAGCAGAGTAATTTTTCATCATAATCATATACAACGACTTCTTGATGCATTCCCCAATTGATGGGCATCTCCTTAATTTCCAATTATTTGCCACCACAGAAAGAGTTGCTATAAATATTTTTGTACATATAGGTCCTTTTCCTTTTCCTTTTTTATCTCTTTGGGATATAGAAATAGTGGGTATTTCTTGGTCAAAGGATATGCATGGTTTTAGAGCCCTTTGGGCATAATTCCAAATTGCTCTCCAGAATGGTTGAATCAGTATACAACTTCAACAACAGTACAGTAGTATCTCATTTTCCCACATCTCCTCCAATATTTGCCATTTTCCTTTTCCGTCATATTAGACAGGTGTGGGGTGGTAGCTCAGAGTTGTTTTAATTTGCATTTCTCTAATTAGTAGTGAGTTAGAGCATTTTTATGACTATAGATAGCTTTGATTAATTCATCTGAAAACTTCCTGTTCATGTACTTTGACGACTTATCAAATGAGAAGTAACTCTTTTTCTATAAATTTGACTCGATTCTTTATATAGTTAAGAAATGAGATCTTTATCAGACAAACTTGCTGTAAAATTTTTTTTCACAGTTATGATTACTAGTATGTATTTCCCTCCATCCCATTTTCTCTGTTTATCCTACTCTCTCCCTTTTTTCACCCTGTGCATTCTCCAAAGTGTTTTGCTTTTGACTTTTACCTCTCTGAATCTATCCCTTCTAACAGCATCCCACCTCCCCCATCTTTTTTTTTAAATCACCTTCACCTACTTTACTGTAGGGTAAGATAGATTTCTATGCCCAACTAAGTGTATATATTATTCTTTAGCCAATTCTGATGAGAATAAGGTTCATGCACTTCCCCTGCTTCTGTTTGACTGTAAAAGCTCTTTCAGTCCTCCTTACAGCAGATAATTTACCCCATTCTGCCTCTCCCTTACTCCTTCTCCCAGTGTATTCCTCTTTCTCACCCCCTTTTAAGATATTCATTACATCATATTCAAATCATATCTGTGCCCTATGTCTATGTATACTACTTCTAATTGCTTGAACAATGAGAAAATTTTTGGAGTTACAAGTGTGATTTTCCCATGTAGGAATGTAAACAGTTTAATCTTAAGATTTTTCTCTCCTGTTTACCTTTTTATGCTTCTCTTGACTCTTATATTTGAAAGTCAAGTTTTCTGTTTAGCTCTGGTCTTTTCATCAGGAATATCTGAATGTTCTCAGTTTCATTCAATATCCATTTTTTCCCCTGAAGGATTATACTCAGTTTTGCTGGGTAAGTGATTCTTGTTTATAATCCTAGCTCTTTTGCCCTCCAGAATATCATAATCTAAGCCCTCTGATCCTTTGAGGTAGAAACTGCTAAATCTTGTGTTTTCTTCACTGTGGTTCCATGATATATGAATTGTTTCTTTTTTGGCTACTTTCAATATTTTTCTCTTTGACTTTAGAATTTGGCCCTGGGAGTTTTCATTTTTGGATTTCTTTCAGGAGGTAATTGGTGGATTCTTTCCATTTCTATTTTACCCTCTGGTTCTAGATTATCAGGGTAGTTTTCATTGATAATTTCTTAAAAGGTGATGTCTAGACTCTTTTTTTTGATCAGAGCTTTCAGGTAGTCCAATAATTCTTAAATTATCTCACCTCAATCTATTTTCTGGGTCTGTTGTTTTTCCAGTGAGATTTCACATTTAATTTTATTGATTTTTCATTCTTTTGATTTTATTTTATTGTTTCTTGGTATCTCATAAAGTCATTAGCTTCTACTTGACCAGTTCTAATTTTTAAGGAATTATTTTGTTCATTGAGCTTTTGTACCTCCTTTTCTATTTGGCCAATTCTACTTTTTAAAGAGTTCTTTTCTTCAGTGAATTTTTGTATATTTTTTTTCCAGTTTGGCCAGTTCTGCTTTTCAAGGCATTGTTTTCTTCATTGGATTTTTGTGCCTCTTTTTACCATTTGGCCTATACTGTTTTTTAAGGTATTATTTTCTTCAGGATTCTTTCATGCCTCCTTTAACCAAGCTGTTGATTTTTTTTCATTATTTCCTTGCATCACTTTCATTTCTCTTCCCAGTTTTTCCTCTACTTCTCTTACTTCATTTTTAAAAGCCTTTTTTAACTCTTCCATGGTCTGAGACCAATTCATATTTTTCTTTGAGGCTTTGGCTGTAGCAGTTATGACTTTGTTGTATTCTTCTGAGTTTGTGTTTTGATCTTCTCTGTCACCATGGTAACTTTCTATAGTCAGGATCTTTTTCTGCTGTTTGCTCATTTTTCTAGCCTATTTTTTGACTTATAACTCTATGCTAAAGTGGGACTCTGCTTCTACAGTAGAGAGGGCACTGTCTCAAGCTTCAGGCTTTTTGTGTAGCTATTTTCAGAGATAATTCTAGTGAACTCTAAGTTTTCTGTCCTTCCAAGGTCATATGACCTAGGGAGAAGTATGTTTACTACTCTCCTAGCCTGTTCTCTGGTCTTTGAGTGACCATAAGCACTATTTTCTGCCCTGGAACTGTGACCAGGGTCTCAGCTCCCCTGAGGCTGCAAGTTCTGGTGTGCTAGTGTTCCTCTTTACCCGGTGACTGAGACCTAGGACTATGACCCAAATTTCCAAAAGGAAATTCAACAGAGTCCTACCCCCAGTGCCAGGCCCTGTAGTCTCTTTCTGACCAGTTTTCTGACCCCTTCACCATCTGTAACCTGAGATGTCCAGCAACTGCCTCTGTTGCTATTGATTCAGTAGCCCCCAAGGCTACTACTTCTGGTATGCTGGGATGTGACCTGCACTGGCCTGCGCTCTGTTTTCACCCTGGTACAACAGACCTTTCCTGCCAACCTTCTAAATTGTCTTGGGCTGGAAAATTGTTTCACTCCTTTTTCTGGGTCATGCTACCCCAGAATTTGTTTGGGGGTATTATTTAAAGTTGTTTGGAGGGGTTTAGGCGAAAGGTGAGGCAATTCCCTGCCTTTTCTCCACCATCTTGGCTCTACTCCCTATGCATATCCTTTGACCAAACCAAACCACTACTAGGTCTGTATCCCAAAGGAATTGAAGAAGAAAGAAAAGGAGCTATGTATACAAAAATATTTACAGCAGCCCATCAGTTGGGAAATGGCTGAACGAGTGGTGATATATGATTGTGATGGAATACTCTTATGCTATTAAAAATGACAAGCAGCATTCTCTGCTTGGATGTGAAGAGGCACTTTTCAGATCAAGAAATTGAAGCTATCTAGAGTCATTTGACAAATTCTCCAAATCACTATTGATTAGACAAATACAAATTAAAACAACTCTGAGGTACTACCTCATTCCTATTAGATTGTCTAATATGACAGAAAAGGAAAATGATAAATGTTGGAGATAATGTTGATGCAGTTATGAGCTGATTTAACCATTCTCTAGAGGAATTTGGAACTATGCCTAAAGTGCTATAAAACATACCCTTTGATCTAGCAATTCTACTACTAGGTCTGTATCCCAAAGAGATCATAAAAAAGGGAAAAGGACCCACATGCACAAAAATATAGCAGCTCTTTTTGTGATGGCAAAGAATTGGAAATTGAGGGGATGCCCATCAATTGGGGAATGACTGAACAAGCTATGGTATGTGAATGTAATGGAATACTATTGTGCTATGAGAAATGATGAGCAGGCAGATTTTAGAAAAACCTGGAAAGACTTACGAACTGATACTGAGTGAAGTGAGCAGAATCGGGAGAATGTTGCACACAGTAACAGCAACATTGTGTGATGATCAATTATGATAGACTTGGCTCTTCTCAGCAATCAATGATCTAAGATAATTCCAAGGGACTTGTGATGACAAAAATTGACAACCTCCAGAGAAATAGCTATGGAGTCTGAGTGCAGATTGAAGCATACTTTTTTTTTTACTTTATTTTTCTTGGTTTTGTTTTGGTTTTGGTTTTAGGTTTGTTTTCTTTTGCAATGTAAATAAAATAGAAACATGCTTTACATGAAATCATATGTAAAAAAAAAAAAGAAATGCAATGCTCGTTTTAGAAACAGGTGAAGTCTAAGTAGTTTTTCTCCTAGATAAGTGCTTAATTGAGGGCAGAACTCTCCTTTACAATTTTTATTGGTGAATGCCCCATTTCCCTAATTTATTACTTATCTTTTTTATATCATCTTCCTTTCCAAATATATCTCTCCCCCTTCCCCAGCCCAGAGTGTTTTTAAAGTATTTCAGCAAAACTAACTAATACTAAAACCAAGTCTAAAAGTATATGCAATGTTCCATGCCCATATTCTCCCACCCTGCCCCCCCTCAACTACTGCAGAAATGTGTATTTTCAAATCACTTTAGAGACATGTGGGGTAATTGCACAGTGTTCATTTTGTTGTTCTTTACATTATAATTATTGTACTCATTGTATATATTGTTTTCTTGGCTATCTTTTCTTCAGTCTGCATTTGTTCATATAAGTATTCCATGTTTCTCTGCCTTCTTCATATTCATCATCCCTTAAAATACAGCAATGTCCCACTATATTCATTCAGTACAGTTTGTTTAGTCATTCCCCATTCAAAGGGCATGTCATTTCTTTCCAGATCTTTGTTACTACAAAAAAAATGCAGCTTTAAATACTTTATTTATATTGAGTTTTTCTTTCTTTAATCTTCTTGGGTTCTATGCTTAGCAATGTGTTGTTGGATAAAAGGGTATGGATATTTCAGTCACTTTCTTCATATTATTCCTAATTGCTTTCCAGAAGGGATGAACTAATTAAAAGCTCCACCAATAGTGAATTAGTTTGCTTGAGTTTCTACCAACATTAACTCATCACATCTGTTGTCATGTTGCCATTTATTGTTAAAAGTTTGCAGTCATTTTGAGATCTGTTCCCTTTACCATAGGGAAATAGCTCTTAGTTTTTTGTATTAGTATTAACTCTCTATACCTTAGATATCATAGCTTTTATTAGAGATATCTGATGAAAAGATTTTTCCCCATTTGCAACTTCTCTTCTTGTCCTAGGTACATCAAAAAAATTTTTAACAGTTGTTTTTCAGTGTCACAAAATTGAAATTATCTAGTTTATCTTTTGCGATCACTTCTAGCCCTTGTTTGTTTAAGAACTTTCCCCTTAGACCTACCTGTGAAAGGTATACTCAGTCTGGTTCTTTACCTTTTTTATATGGTGACTTTTAATTTTCAGGTTACATATTGATTTTGAACTTATTGTGGTATACAGTATAAGATGTCACCCCATAATTTTTGGTTATTGCTTTCCAGTTTCCTTAACAATTCTTGTCAAATAAAGAGTGCATCTCCTCTCAATTTATA
This sequence comes from Trichosurus vulpecula, assembly GCF_011100635.1. Lineage (NCBI taxonomy): Eukaryota > Metazoa > Chordata > Mammalia > Diprotodontia > Phalangeridae > Trichosurus > Trichosurus vulpecula. The sequence goes on along the minus strand of NC_050576.1, from coordinate 144,310,899 downwards.
TGCTTTTCCATTAAAAGAAAAAAATTGTGGTTTTACTGATAATTTAAAATGCTAGCACAATTATTTGTATTTTAGTATTGGGTAGTATTATTGCTGAATTATGACAGGTTATTAAAAATGTATCAATTTTATCTTCTTTGGTTTTACCAATATATCCATCATTTATGTGATAGCTCTTTCTCCATAGGATATTTCATGAAGACACAGATTTCTGAACTTAAAGGGACTGCAGTGGTCATTATTTTACTATAGTACTTTATCTGTTACTTCCCTTCTTCATCATGAGATATTTATAATTTTAAATATATAATGTTTTTTATCCATAGCAATGCAAAGTATTTCTTTACTGCTGATGCAGCGAGATTACACAATGGGTAGAGGGCTGGACCTGGAGTCAGGAATCCCGAGTTCAATTCCAGCCTCTGATACTACCTGTGTGACCCTGAGCAAGTCACTTAACATGTCTGCCTCAGGTTCCTAGACTGTAAAATGGGGATGATAATAGCACCTACTTTACAGGGTTTCATATGGATTAAATGAGATAATATTTGTAAAACACTTAGCATGGTGCCTGGCACATTGTAGGTACTTAATAAATGCTTGTTCTCTCACCTTTCCTCTTCTATATTTTTCAGTGTATTAATGAATTTTGAAGTTACACATTCATAGAAATATCCCCTATAAATTGTGAAGTTACAAATTTCATAAAATGGTTCAGAATATTTCATCTAACCAAAAAAGGTTAATTACATACTATATATATAACTATAATAACTGTATCTATATATGTATATTTAATTTTTAAATATATAAATCTATGCATACTATGCTTACAGGCAGCGGTCTGCATTAGGAGAATGCTTGGCTGCATTTGCTGGTGCTTTCCCTGTGGCTTTTTTGGAAACACATCTGAACAAACATAACACTTATTCAATCTATAACACTAAATCTACAAGAGAAAGAACAGGTAAAAAAAATTTTTAAAACACATTATTTTGAGATATTAAGCTAAAGATTAATAGAATTTATGTCATCTTTTCTTCCTATGAATTTTGTCTCACTTTTCCCCTTTAAATTTATTCATATGAACTATTTTAGCTTTTAAAACCCTTTATAACCCTGCCTCAAACTATCATTCCAGCCTCAATGTACATTATTCTCTACTCTGCGATCTAACCAAACTGACCTTTTTCTCTGTTTCTCACAAATGCCACATCTCCCATCTCAGTGCCTTTCTGCTGGCCATTTTCTATGCCTCAAATCATATCCTTAGCATTGTCATAGAATTTCTCTCTTCCTTCAAGACTCAACTCAATCACCATCTTCTGCATGAAGCCTTTCCTAATCCCTGTAATTGCTAACAACCTCCCTCCTGGAATATATTGTATTTAATTACTGTGTATTTATTTGCATTTATTCTCTTTATATTTATTAGTCATGTACTTACGTATTATCTTCCCTGTTAGGATATTGACTGCTTCAAAGTAAAGATTGTTTCATTCTTTGCATGTGTACCCCAGTATTTAACATATTCTCTTGCATATAAACATAGGTGTTTAATTAATACTTATTGATTGATTGATTGATAGTATATGCTTCTACAACTAGTGAATTGAAACAGTCTTTACATTTATTAATTTTATCTCTTTCACTAGTTACAAATGATTTCTTTCCTTTCTTGGTTCTTATCTGAATAACTTCATCTAACTTAAAATGCTATAAATGTGTCACTTCTGGGTCTATATGCCTATTTTAAAAGGTCCGTATTTGCATTTCCCTTGTTTGTGCTGGCTGCTTTCAGTGTATTTTAGTGGACAGAGGTCAGAAAGACCTGGGTTTAAGTTCTGACTTTTATAAATACTGAACATGTCACCTTTTGGCCAAGTAACTTAATCTTTTAAGGTGACAGACAAATATTTTTTATGTAACAATTTTTATATTGAAGAATAGGAGTAAAATATCGTCTACTATAATATTCCTTCTTGACTTACCCCATTGGTATACCATTTCATTAACCTGTAGGCATATGTAATTTGTAAATTTCACCTTTTAATTTTTTATGTTCTACCTACATATTTTTTGTAAACCCTTTAAAACAAGAATTATGTGCTGTGTTTCATGGAGCAAAGGAGAGAGAAAGGAAAAGACCCACAATTCCATATAACAAAGAGTGTATGTGCTATCTATATTTCCTTCTTTGAACACTTTTAAAATGTTTTTGTCTAGCTCTCAATTTGCCAACTAGTGTGGAAGAGGTTTGTCCAAATATACCGTCTTTGGAGAAGCTAATGGATGAAATTGTGGAACTTGCAGAGTCTGGAATTCGCTACACACAAATGCCCCATGTCATGGAAGTTATACTGCCCATGCTTTGTAGCTATATGTCCCGATGGTGGGAACATGGACCTGAAAACAATCCTGACAGGGCAGATAGATGCTGTACAGCCCTGAATTCAGAGCACATGAACACACTTCTAGGGAATATATTGAAAATCATTTATAACAACTTAGGTATTGATGAAGGAGCTTGGATGAAGAGGTTAGCAGGTAAGATTTTGAAAGAGTATTGCCATATTAAAAAAGTATTTTGACTTCTGAACAGTTTTGAATAAGTAAAAACTATATAATCTTTTTTCCATATTATTTATGGAAACTCAATGTTTTTCTTTTATTGACTAATGAAACTGCTTTACTTCTTATAGTTACCACTTTGTTTCAGAAGTTATCATGGGCTTACAATAATAATAATAATGATAATGATAATGATGGTAATGATGAAACATTCTGTTGATTTTCTGGGTGACCCAAGAAATTTCTCAGGCTCAATCCTTGGTAACTTTCTAAATATTTAACTTTTTAAAATTCCTAAGTAAACAAATTTCCCAAAACTTAAGAAATTATCCCTAAACTATAGAACCACTGAACTAGATGATCAAATAATTCTACTGTTGTTGCACTATATCAGTTTATATGTACAATAAAATAATCAGGAAATTACTTTTTTTTAAAATCAAATCATCTCAGCCATAGCCTATGACTTCTCCCTTTTTTCCTCCTCACCATCCTCCACTATGCCCTTGCCCTCATATCTACATTAGACTCTGCTCTAATCTGTCATTTTGCTTAGCTCAGCAGAACTGGGCTGCAACAACTGCTTCCACCATAGAAAAAGAAAAGGAATAGTTCCATAAATTGTTCATTGGAGGCCTAAGCTTGGAATCAACAAAGGATGGTTTTGAGAAACTACAATGAATAATGGAGGAAACTCACAGATCGTGAGGGATCCTACAAGCAGAAGATTGAGGGCATTTGGTTTTGTAATCCTTTTCTGTATGACTGAAGTGAAAGCAGCCATGTCTATAAAATTTCATTCAGTTGATGGAAGAGTGGTTCAGCCTAAAAGAGCAGTTTTTAGACAGGAAACTTGGGCTCATGTTACTGTGAAGAAATTGTTGATGAAATTTAAAAAGGTACTAAGAATATGGTTAAATTGATACTATTGAAATAAAAACAAATAGTTATGTTAAAAAAAAAGTAGGGATGGGGGGCATTTTTTTATTTGGTGATGATGATCCCATGAATGAAGTTGTATTGCAAAAATACCATATCATCAGTGGCCATAGTGCAGAAGAAAAGACTATCTAATTAATCAGAATTCTAAGAGTTGAAGAGAAGGTTTGGAAAATCCCATGGTAGTGGAAGAAATTTTGAACCAGTCCAAGGAAGCATTTTTAGAGAGAGATCTGTTGAATGTGTTAGTGGTTGTGGTTTTGGGAATGGTTATAGTGGCATTGGAGAAAGTAAAGGAAATGATACTTTTTTGAAATTAGTCCTCATTATAGAGAGTTATTTATTAATTTCATTTTATTCATTAGATTCATTCATTCACTCAAGTAATTAGTTTAATATTTATTATTATTAATAGTTATCTAATAATATTACCTTACAGTGGAGGAAGGATTTTTTTAAATACCCCAAAATTGCCTCTGAGACAGTTTTTAGCTTTTTTGTTATTTCTTTCTAGTAGAAATTGTTAAAAGCATAGAAGTATTCCTTCTTTGATAATGTTAAATTTGTAAGTTTCAGGTAACATGTGAAACCTTCTTTTTAAAATATTTTTCTCAAAGTTTTGAAAAGCTCTTAGCTAGAATCATGATGAAATAAGGCATAATATTTTCCTTTAAAAAATTTTTGCATGTGTAGAGTTAAGAAGCTATTTTAAATCATGATTGAATACAATAATTCTAAAAGAAAAAAAGCTAAATTTTAAAAATCCAGTTGGATACAAAAACTATTAGTTAATACTATAATTTAGGCAGGATAGTCCCATATTTACTGATCTCCATATAAATTCTTACATAGCTAGTTTTAGGAGATGAAGAAGTAAATTTCTCTTTTGCTTTCTTTAAAACAAATGTGGTGTCAACCATTACTAAGTTCATTGGTAGAAAGACAAAATTAGTCTGAATATGAGTGTTTATTTCTTACAAAGCTTGCAGAACATGCATATAGAGATACACATGGGAGCTCATCATAAGACAATGAACTCAAAGATGGATAGACAAAGCAGACCTTATATCTTCAGACCAATTCCCTCTCACCCCTCCCTCCCTTCCTGGCTCAGGACGCCTATGTTAGAATTATAGTCTCTGTATGGTTAACCATGATATGAGAAAGGAATTTCTTATGTGAATAGGTTGTAAGTACAATAAGACAAGAGGATTGACAAAGTGTCAATTAAAATTACAATCCCAGAATATCTGTGTTTCCTTTACCATTAACATGACATATCATAGTATATATCCATAAATACTTAAGATAATAAAAGTTCCATTATTCAAGGTAGTGTCTGGTCAAGGTGCCTTGTCCTTGGTAGTCATTAACAGAAGAAAACTTCATCTGGCCTTGTAGTGTTGACAGAGGAAGTGGCATTTTGAGTTCTCTCAAAGAACAAGGCATATCTGTTATGCCAGAAAATGCAAATCATTATGGTAGATTAAGCTCAGAGTGGGCCACAATGTCTCTCCTGATTGGCCAATCTCAGATCTTGGGGGTTCAAAATGGTTTGGGGAGGGGTCTGCAATGGTTAGTTACCTTGTTTTACTTGTATTTCTTGCCTTTGAATTTCCATCATGTCTCAGTGGTCTAAGGCTGAGAAAAATGGTATATAGGTATATTAAACTCAATCCAATAAACATTTCTTTATTGTGTGTAAGTTCTGTGTTAGTCACTGAAGTCTGGAGGTCTTTGTTATTAGGTAATTCCACCATCAAAGTAAATCAGCACTTGCTTTGTAATTTATTGTCTTAGAGAGTTGCCTGGGGCACTGAGGAATTAAATATTTGCTCAGAATCACATAGCCAATATGGGTCAGAGGAAGGGCTTAAATATAGTTCTTCCTGACTCTTGGTTCACTTCACCAACATAGACCAAGGTATGAGGATATGAAAATCAAAACCAAAACAAACAAAAATGAACTACTTGCCCTCAAAAGCAGCTTTCATTCTACAGGTGGGATACAACTTGGAAAAACTGAAGTAATTTGAGAGGAAGAGAGTATCAACTGGAGGAGTGTTAGGCTTGAATATGAGATATCATCTGAAGAAACTAGGGAGAAGAGTTAAATGTGAGAAAGGAGTTCATTCTAGCAGTGAGAGACAACCTATGCAAAGACAGGGAGACATAAAATGAAATGTTGGGTTGTATTTTCACAGTGAATGAGAATTTTATTTCCCTGCCATCTTAAAAAAAAGCAACTAGAAAGGATGATATCATCCTGTTGAAGTTTTTATATGTGTATGTGTATGTGCATATATATTTATGTGTGTTTTTATTGATAGGTATAAATGAGTACATATAGATAAAAATTCTAACTATCTTGTTTCAAACAGTGTTTTCCCAGCCTATCATAAACAAAGTGAAGTCCCAGCTCTTGAAGTCACACTTTCTGCCATTGATGGAGAAACTCAAGAATAAAGCAGCTATCGTAGTGTCTGATGAAGACCACCTCAAAGCTGAGGCCAGGGGTGACATGTCCGAGGCTGAGCTGCTCATACTAGATGAATTCACCACTCTGGCACGAGATCTTTATGCCTTTTATCCTTTGTTAATTAGATTTGTGGACTTCAACAGGTAAGTTTTTTAAAAGTCATTCATTTCACAAATCCATTTCCATACCAGTTTAGACATGAATCTCTCTTCTGATTTGACCCATCACTACATATGTGGGAATGAGATTATTTTTTTAATTTATTTATTTAATTTATTTAATATTTTAGTTTTCAGCATTGATTTTCACAAGAGTTTGAATTACAAATTTTCTCCCCATTTCTACCCTCCCCCCACTCCAAGATGGCATATATTCTGATTGCCCCATTCCCAGTCAGCCCTCCCTTCTGTCACCCCACTCCCCCCAACCCCCTTTTCCCTTACTTTCTTGTAAGGCAAGATAGCTTTCTATGCCCCATTGCCTGTATATCTTATTTCCCAGTTGCATGCAAAAACTTTTTTTTTTGAACATCTGTTTTTAAAACTTTGAGTTCCAAATTCTCTCCCCTCTTCACTCCCCACCCATCCTCCCTAAGAAGACAAGCAATTCAACATAGGCCACATGCATATCATTATGCAAAACCCTTCCACAGTACTCAGTGTTGTGAAAGACTAACTATATTTTGCTACTTCCTATCCTATCCCCCTTTATTCAGTTTTCTCCCTTGACCCTGTCCCTTTTCGAAAGTGTTTGTTTTTGATTACCTCCTCCTCCATCTGCCCTCCATTCTCTTGTCCCGCCTTTTTAATCTCCTTCCTCCTTCTTTCCTGTGGGGTAAGATACCCAATTCAGTGTGTCTGTTAGTCCTTCCTCAGGTCAAATCCGATGAGAGCAAGATTCACTCAGAATGAGATTATTTTTGAGGTTATGATTTATTTAAATGTTGTCTGGGTAAGTCGAACTTTACAGTGAATGTAAAATTTTCACAGCTCTCTTATCTCTGCCAGTAGCATTCTTCACCTAAAGCTGACTGATTGAAAAATATGAGCTTATTTTGACAATACAACACCCATTCCTACAAAAAACACTAGAGAGGCATAGAAATCAATGGAACCTTTCTTAAAACAAGTAGAATCTATCTGAAGCCTAGAGCAAGCATTATCTGTAATTAGGAAAATCTAGAAGACTTTCTAATTCTATCGAGGGTGCAACAAGAATGTACATTGTCACCACTGTTATTAATATTGTACTAGAGATGCTACCTACCTATCAAAATAAGATGAGAAAAAACAACTGAAAGAATAAGAATTGGCAACAAGGAAACAAGACTATCATCTTTTGCAGATGATATATGGTATACTCAGAGAACCCTAGAGAATCAACTTAAAAACTAGCTGAAACACCTAGCAACTTTACCAGAGTTGTAGGATATGAAATAAACTCACATAAATCATCAAAATTCCTATATGTTACCCCCCAAAAAAACAGCAGGATGAGATAGATAGGGAGATTCTATTTAAAATAACTGCAGACAGTATAAAATACTTGAGAGGCTATAGACATGGAAATTATATGAACATAATTATAACACTCATAAATAAAGACCAATTTAAACAATTGGAGAAATATTAGTTGCTCATGGATAGGCTTAGACGATATAATAAAAATGGCAATACTACCTAAGTTAATTTACTTTTTCAGTGCCATGCCAATCAAACTACCAAAGAATTATTTTATAGAGCTAGAAAAAATAATAACAATTCATGTGGAGGAATAAAAGGTCAAGAATATCAAGGCAATCAATGAAAAACAAAGTTAGGGAAGGTGACCTTGAAGTACAAGATCTCAAAGTATCTTACAAAGTGGTAATCATCAAAACCAATCTGGTACTGGCTGAGAAATAGAGTGGCACATCAGTGGAAGAGATTAACTACGCATTTACATAGTAGTGAATGACAACAGTAATCTAGCATTTGATATACTCAAAAGATGCCACCTATTAAGGTACGAACTCACTATTTGACAAAAACTGCTGGGTAAACTAGAAAATAGTCTGGCAGAAAGTAGGCATAGATCAATATTTCACATATGTGCCAAGATAAGTTCAAAATGATTTAGATACAAAGAGTGATATCACAAATAAATTAGAGAAATACAGGAAAAATACCTGTAAGGATAACGGAAGAAGGGTCTATGAACAAATGAGTTGGAGAGGATCATGGGAGGTCAAATGGATAATTTTGATCAAATTAAAAAGTTTTTGCACAAAAATCAGTGCATTTAAATTTAGAAGGAAATCAGGAAACTGGGAAAAATTTTACAGCAAGTTTCTCTGATGAAGGTCTCATTTCTCAAATATATAGGAACCTAAGCCAAATTTATAAAAATAAGTGCTGTCCCTCAATTGATAAATGATCAGAGGATATGAACAGGCAGTTTTCACAAGAAATCAAAGATATTGATAGTAATATGAAAAAATTCTCTAAATCACTACTGATTAGAGAAATAAAAATTAAAATATGAGTTACCACTTCATAACTATCAGGTTGACTAACATGCCAGAAAGGAAAATGATAAATGTTGGATGGGAAGTGGGATGTACTGTTGGTAGAATTGTGAACTAGTATATCTGTTCTGGATAACAATTTAGAACTATGCCCAAAGAGCTATAAAACTATGCATACCCTTTGATCCAGCAATACCCCTACTACATCTATATCCCAAAGAGATGAAAGAAAAAGGAAAAGGACACATATGTAAAAAATATTTATAGCAGCTCTTTTTTCTTTTTTTAAATTAATTAACTTATTTTTAGTTTTTGGCATTTACTTTCATAAGGTTTTCAGTTCTAAGTTTCCCCTTCTCCCTTTCCCCCTCTCCCCTCCCCAAGACAGCATGCAATCTGATATAGGCTATGCTTATACAATCATATTAAACATATTTCCACATTAGTCATGTTGTGAAAGAAGAATCAGAACAAAAGGGAAAAACAAGGAAAAAGAAAAAAAGAGAGAGAGATTGAAAATAGTATACTTTAATCTGCATTTAGACTGCATGGTTATTTCTCTTGATGTGGATAACATTTTCCATCATGAGCTTTTTGGGATTGCCTTAGATCATTGCATTGTGTTGCAGCTTTTTTTGTGGTGGCAAAGAATTCAATTGGGGAATGGCTGAACGAGTTGGTGGTATATGATTGTGATGGAATACTATTGTGCTATAAGAAATGATTGTTAAGATGGTTTCAGAAAAACTTGGTAATAGTTGTATGAGCTGTTGCAAACTAGGAGGACATTATACACAGTAACAGCAATATTTTAATGATAATCAATTGTTGAAGGCTTAGCTACTCTGATCAATACAGTGATCCATGACAATTCCAAAGGACTCATGGTGAAAAATGGTGTCCATTGCCAGAAAGCAAACCAATGGACTTTGAATGCAGATTGAAGCATGTCTCTTTTCTTCCCCTTCCCCCCTCCCCCCTGTAACATTGTTAATGTAGAAGAACTTTGCATGACTTCATTTGGATAATGGGCATCATATTTTTTTTTGCCTCCTCAGTAGGTGGTGGAGCAGGTAAAAGGAGGAAGAAAATTTAGAACTGAAAAGAAAATTTTTAAAATATCATGAGCTTAAAAGGAAAAGATAAAAAAGGACAAGGGTAGGAGGAGTAAGACCTTAATAATAACTAGGAAGAGTCAATTTAAGAGTAACATTTTAAAACACATTTGACTATTTTTCATCGCTTGACTTTGAAGTATCTTTGCCTAAATGGGAATCTCATCACTTTAAGAAATAACTGGGGGCAGCTAGGTGGTGCAGTGAGTAGAGCACCGGACCTGGAGTCAGGAGGACCTGAGTTCAAATCCAGCCTCAGACACTCGACACACTTACTAGCTGTGTGACCTTGGGCAACTCACTTAACCCCAATTGCCCTGCCTGCCCCCCCTCCAAAAAATAAATGAATAATAATAATAATAAAATAAAAAAAGAAATGTTAAAAAAAAGAAATAACTAAGGAACCACATTATTCATTATCTATTCTAGAGCAAAGTGGCTAAAAGAACCTAATTCTGAAGCAGAGGAGTTATTCCGCATGGTGGCTGAAGTGTTCATCTACTGGTCAAAGTCTCATGTAAGTAGGATAATATTGGCAGAAAGCTTTCTTATTATTCTATATTGAATGCTTTTAGGCTTTTAAAAAAGGACCCATTCTCCTTTCTCATCTTCCCCAGTCACTTAGATTGTGTGTGTGTGTGTGTGTGTGTGTGGTGTGTGTGTGTGTGTGTGTGTGTGTGTGTGTGTGTGTGTGTGTGTGGTGTGTGTGTGTGTGTGTGTGTGTGTGTGTGTGTGTGTGGCTTGTTGCCTCAGCTCTTTCAACATCAGTAAATTTTCACTTCCAGTCATAATGGTGAATCAGGCTTTCTTTTGTGAAGTTGGCATGTCATCATAGTATATTGCTTTTGAATATTTGAGATTATCTATAAAAAACACAATGAAAGGTCTCCTTGGCAGCTATTCTAAATGTTTAAATATGGTGTAGACCCCAAAATGTATTTAGACATAAATTATCTGGACTACCAGTATTACTTAAATTGACTAGACAATTGCAGCTACCCACTTTCTATGTTGTAGATTCATCCTTAATTGCTATATAACATTTTTATTGCAGTATTTAACACCATGTGTTTTAAAGTCTTATTGCTAACATATTTACCTTTATTCTATATATTCCATAAATCATCTTAAATACTCTCTTTTTTCTGTAATGATAATTTTAAATATGAAATAGCAACATAAGTTAAGTTTTATATGTAATTTAAGAAAGAAAAATAGAATGTTTAAAAGACTTAATTTTTAATAAGAAATCTTAATTCTATGGCCTAAAATAAAATTTTCAGAAATATAGTATATTTATGTTGTAAGAGCACTATTAGGGTCCCCCCCCCCTTTTGGGAAGGGTTGTAAGGAGTCATGAGACCTAAATTCACCCATTACTAGCTATATACTGTTGAGCAAGTTATTTAATCCCTATGAATTTTGGTTTCCTCATCTTAATAAAATGGGAAGTAGGCAGCATGGCATAATGGATAGAATGTTGTCTAGGAGTCAAGAAAATCTTATTTGAAGTTCTACCTTTGAAACTTAATTGGCTGTATGACTCTGAATGTAAGTCAGTTAATCTCTCAGGGCCCCAGTCAACTTCCTGTCAATCAGTCAACAAAATTAATTAATTTCCTACTATATGCTAGGCACTGATGATACAAAAATATTTACTCAAGTATTTCATTTATTTGAATATCTGGTACTTATAATGTCAATAGAATTATAGTTGGAAAGGTCCTTGTAGATTGTCTGGTCCAACCCTATACCTTATGCATTGATTCCCTCTGCATTCCAGTTTTAAAATTTGCCATTTTAAACGAGTAAAATATGCCATTTTTAGCATTCTTAGAATGCTTATTTTAAATGACATCTTTTCACAGTATCTTTTCAAGGATACTACTTTATGCAGGGAGAAAATTATCTGAGCAACACCTTGCTAGTCATGTTTTGTAGGGAAAAACACTTCTGAGAGACTTTCAAACCCTGATCAACTCTAATAATAAACCATGAGTCCAAAAGAACTCCCTTGCTACTCTAATTTGTTTATGAGGTGACCTATTCTCTCAGTCATGTATCCATTAACAGCTTATTTTAGTGTATAATGGTGTTGAATTAAGGCATATATTTTGCTTTAAAATCCTCTTAAAGCTCTCGGTGCAGGACAGGAGTCTGTTGGAGGTAGGTGAGATAGAAGCACAAGGCCTGCAGCAGTGGCAGCAGCTATTCCTGGGGCTCTCAGCCCAAATCTAAAGGCTTGAAACTCACCTTATTAAACTTCTGGGAGCCATGATTAATGGGTAAACTCTAAGAGCTCTCATCCCTCCCTTGCTGACCTTGAATAACCCAGAGAATACTTCCCTAAGAAAAACCCTGGAGTAGAGGAGCCAGAAGTAGGGGTTCAGCAGTTCAGCTTGGGAAGCTAGGGAGATGGGCTTTTCTTGCAGTGAAGGAAGGAGACTAGTGCAGGAAGGGAGGCATCCCAGCAAGCCCTACCTTAGTAGACCAGCAGGAGTTCCTGAGCCCCAAGGGGGTGGAGCCAGCAAGCACCAACACCAGGATCCCGGGCATGCCTTCGCACAGCCAGGGGAATTGGCAGACACCAGCGCAGACAAAGGCTGAGACTACCCATGCTATAGCACAGCCGTAGGGGAAGAGGAGACTGCCAGCAGCCACACTACCCCTCCCCCATACCTCATGCTATGAGCTTCATTGTAACCCTGGGAAAATTCAGAAAGACTTCACTGGGCTTAGATCCTTGGCACACACCAGCCAACTCCAGCTCAGCACCAGGTGAGCTGCAGCAGTATATAGCTTTTAGCTGACAGAAGCAGAGGCCACAGCACACAAAGACCATAACTTGGCCCCTAGCTCCCAACACAAGAAGGTTGGGACAGAGCCACCTGGGCCCCAGAAACAGAGATCTACTTTAAAATACAGGAAAAAGGCAACCACCATAAAGAAGCAAACTAGAAAAGTAAAAAAGACCATTGAATCATATTATGGGGACAGAGAAGATCAAAAAATGAATTTAGAAGAGAACAGCATTGACATTATACCCACATCTGAAACCTCAAAAGGGAATATGATCTAGCCTCAAGCCCCAAAAGCATTCCTGGAAGAGCTCCAGGAGGATTTTAAAAGCCAAATTAGAGAGGTAAAAAGAAAAATTACAGAACCTAGCAGGAGAAAATGACTCCTTGAAAAGTAATATTAGCCAAATGGAAAAAGAGATGCAGAAGCTGTCTGAAAAAGCAATTTGTTAAAAATTGGAATTGGGCAAGTAGAAGCTAATGACTGTATGAGGCATCAAGAATCAGTCAAAATCTAAAGAATGAAAAAATAGAAGAAAATGTAAAATATCTCATTGGAAAAACAGCTGACCTGAAAAATAGATCCAGGAGAGATAATCTAAGAATTATTGGTCTACCAGAAAGCCATGATGAAAAAAAGAGCTTGGACAGTATCTTCCAAGAAATCATCAAGGAAAAGCACCCTGAAGTTCTAGAAACAGAGGGTAAAATAGTCATCAAAAGAATCCACTGATCGCCCCCTGAAAAAGATACCAAATTGAAAACTCCAAGGAATATTGTAACCAAATTGTGGAACTGTCAGGTCAAGGAGAAAATACTGCAAGCAGCCAGAAAGAAACAATTCAGATATTGCAGAACTACAGTCAGGATCACACAGGACTTTGTAGCTTCTACATTAAAAGATCAGAAGACTTGGAATATGATATTTCAAAAGACAAAGGAGCTTGGAGTACAACCAAGGATCAACTATCCAGCAAAATTGAGCATGATCTTTCAGGCAAGGAGATGGACATTCAGTGAAATAAGGGAATTCCAGACTTTCCTGATGAAAAGGCCAGAGCTCAATGGAAAATTTGATCTTCCAATATAAGGCTCAAGAAAGGCATAAAAAAGTAAACGGAGGCGGGGGGGAGAAATCTTGTTATTCAACAAGGGCAAATTATTTACATCTCTATATGGGAGGATGATATTTGTGAATCTTGAGTGGTATAGTCAGTACAACGTCTAAAAGTGATATACATAGACAGAGGGTGTGGGTATAAATTAACCGATTTGATGATAAAAAACTTAAGGGATGTAAAAGGATTGTATACTGATAGAATAAGTAAGGAGGAGGCAGAAAAGGGTAAATTACATCACATGGAAAGGCACAAAAACATTATAGTAGAGGGAAAGAAGGGAGGGAAAAGAGCAGTGAGCTTTACTCACATCGGATTTGTTTCAAGGAAGGAATAACATACTATACTCTGTTAAGTATAGAAATCAAACTTGCCCTGTAGGCAGTAAGAGGAAAAGGGGAAAGAAAGGGAGGGTGGTTAGAAGGGAGGGAAGAAGTAGTAAGGGAAAAGGGTAAGAAGGAGGGGGTGGAAAGGGAGGCAGTGGTCAAAAGCAAAACTCTTTTGAGGAGGGGAAGGGAGAAGGATAAACAACAGGAGAAATAGGATGAAGAAAAGACAGATAGTAGTCATAGCTGAATGTGAATGGGATGAGCTCTGCCATAAAATGGAGGCAGATAGCAAAATGGATTAAAAATCAAAATCCTATAATATGTTGTTTACAAGAAACCCATTTGAAACAGGGAGATACACACAGGGTAAAGGTAAAAGGCTGGAACAGAATATAGTATGCTTCAGCTGAAGTAAAAAAAGCAGGGGTAGGGGGGAGCCAAGATGGCAACTGGAAACAGGGACTTGCCTAGGGCTGTCCCCCAGGACCCTCCAAACACTGATAAAAATGGCTCTGAACAAATTCTAGAACTGCAGAACCCATGGAATAGCAGAGAGAAACAGGGCTCCAGCTGAGGACAGGCTGGAAGGTCACTGGGTAAGGTCTACCTCACGGAGCTGGGAGCGGAGTGGAGCAGAGTGCAGTGTGGGCTGCGCCCGGACCACCCAGACTGGGAGCTGGGCAGAACAGATACGAGTGCCCTGAATCACTGAGCTGTGGCAGTTACCGGACTTCTCAACCCACAAACACCAAAAACAACAGAGGTTAGTTGGAAAAACTGCAGGGACAAAGTGAAAGGAGTTCGTGGTTTGGCCACCACGCCAGGGGCAGCGGAGGAGATGTAGCTAGAGAACTACAGCTGCAGTTGGCTTCTGGCCCCAGGCCCACCTGGTGGGAGGAATTAAGTGGCAGATCAGAGTGGGAATGCAGAGCCTGCTTAGATCTGAGTCCAGTCCGGGTTGGCAGTTTTTGGGGGAGGAGGAGCACTGGTGTGGCAGTGCTTGCTGTGTAGAAATAGCTCTGAAAACAACAGTGCAGCCCCTCATGCTTGGGACAAAGTACTCTACAAGCAATCATACCCCAATGAAAAACTCAAGGGTCAAGTAGTTGGCTGGGAACATGGCCAGGCAGTGAAAATGGACTCAGATTCAGACTCAGACTTTGGAATCTTTCTTTGGTGAAAAAGAAGACCAGAAAAAGTCAACAAAGTCAAAGTGCTTACATCAAAAGCCTCTAAGAAAAACATGGAAGGCCATGGAAGAGCTCAAAAAGGATTTGGAAAAGCAAGTTAGAGAAGTAGAAGAAAAATTGGGAAGAGAAATTGATGATGAAGTGGGATGTGAAAAAACCATGAAAAACAAGTCAATGACTTGCTAAAGGAGATCCAAAAAAATACTGAAGAAAATAACACCTTAAAAAATAGACTAACTCAAATGGCAAAAGAGCTCCAAAAAGCCAATGAGAAGAATGAGAAAGGCAGAATTAGCCAAAAGGAAAAGGAGGTCCAAAAGACCACTGAAGAAAATACTACCTTAAAAATGAGATTGGAGCAAGTGGAAGCTAGTAACTTTATGAGAAATCAAGATAATATAAAACAGAACCAAAGGAATGAAAAAATGAAAGACAATGTCAAATATCTCATTGGGAAAACCACTGACCTGGAAAATAGATCCAGGAGAGATAATTTAAAAATTATTGGAATACCTGAAAGCCATGATCAAAAAAAGAGCCTAGATATCATCTTTCAAGAAATTACCAAGGAGAACTGCCCTGATATTCTAGAACTAGAGGGTAAAATAGAAATTGAAAGAATCCACCGATCACCTCCTGAAAATGATCCCAAAAAGAAAACTCCTAGGAATATTGTTGCCAAATTCCAGAGCTCCCAGATCGAGGAGAAAATATTGCAAGCAGCCAGAAAGAAACAATTTGAGTATTGTGGAAACACAATCAGGATAATACAAGATCTAGCAGCTTCTACATTAAGGGATCTAAGGGCTTGGAATATGATATTCTGGAAGCCAATGGAGCTAGGATTAAAACCAAGAATCACTTTCCCAGCAAAACTGAGTATCATGCTCCTAGGCAAAATATGGACTTTCAATAAAATAGAGGAATTTCAAGGTTTCTCAGTGAAAAGACCAGAGCTGAACAGAAAATTTGACTTTCAAACACAAGAATCAAGAGAAGCATGAAAAGGTAAACAAGAAAGAGAAATCATAAGGTACTTACTCAAGTTGAACTGTTTTGTTTACACTCCTACATGGAAAGATGATGTGTATAACTCATGAGACCTCAGTATTAGGGTAGCTGAAGGGAATGTGTGTGTATACATACATACATACATACATACATATATATATATATATATATATACATGTGTGTGTGTATATGTATGTATATATATGTATACACACACATATATACATATATATGTGCCTATACATGTGCATAAGAATTATGGAGTCTGAATGCAGATTGAGGCAAACTATTTGCTCTCTCTTTTTTTCTTTTTTTCTTCTTTTTTGGTTTTGTTTCTTCTTTCTCATGGTTCATTCCAACGGTTATAATTATTCTTTACAACTTGACTATTGTGTAAGTAAGTTCAATGTGAAGGTACATGTAGAACCTATATCAGATTACATGCTGTCTTAGGGGGAGGGGGGAGGAGAAGGAGGGGGAAAAATTTGGAAATCAAAAACTTGTGGAACTGAGTATTGTAAACTAAAAATAAAATATAAATTAAAAAATGATTAGTCAAAAAAATCCTCTTAAATTATATCATAGTATATTCACAGAAAATGGAGAAATAGAAATGTTATAAGGTAGTGAGATGCAAGGAAAAGTCAAATAATTTCTTTAGCCAATTGGTGTCACTGTTACCTCTACCAAAACTTATGAAGGCTACCAAAGAGAAAACTGAAGGGTTTAAATTGTAGTTCCTTTCATTTTTTCATTGATGGGGAATACAAAAGAAGTATAGAATGTCCAAAATATAACTATGAGTCATAAAACGTTTGAAGATAACCATGGAATTTTTCCTACATATTAATGACTTTGACCTCCAATAACAACAGCATAGTGCCATGCACATGGTAGGTATTAGTTTGTTAAAATTGAGCTGAAAAGATTTTATAAAAACATGTAGAATACACATCCTTAACATGTTAACAAATTAACATCTGCTGGTGTTCAGTATTTATAGAAATGAATTTCCACATCATCCAAGTCTTTTAGGCATATTTTTAAAAAAATTATCTCTTAGAGGTACAAATTGGTGATAATTTTGCATCACATTTTTCCCATTTAAAGATAAAATTGGATTTACTAGCTGACTGATTTTTCAAAATGAGATTTGTAATTGCTGTATTAATATAAAATTTTAGTCTTCTGTAAAATGAGGTTATTGATCTCTAGAATTTCTTTCTATCCACAGATGTTAGATATGTATGTGCCAAATAAAATGTTCACTATTATAACTACCAAAATTTCTTTTGGATTTTGTCATATTTATGTGTATTTGATTAATATTCTGGTAAGTTTTATGAATTCATATCATCTGTTGTTTTTAAAAGGGATTAGCCATTTAATTTTAAAATACTTTTAACAATTTGATTCTATGCTCATTGAATTTTTTTTTAAAATATTGTCTCCACCAGCCCTACTCAGTAATTTGTGCTGATTATTTTAAAGAGTAAATACAAGTAGAAAAGGATTTGACACTTAGGATGGAAAGCCACACTACATTGTGCCTCTGTCACTTCTGTTCAGTTCTATCTTATTTCCCATAAGTGATTTTCAACTTAAATTTCTTGTACGCTTTCCAGAATTTCAAAAGAGAAGAGCAGAACTTTGTGGTTCAGAATGAAATCAACAACATGTCTTTTCTTATTACTGATACCAAGTCGAAGATGTCAAAGGTACTCTAATCTATTTCATGATTCTAGGAGATATCTCACCTTATTTTCTTTTCAGGTTAATTATGAAAAGAGCACAAGATTAGTTTTAAATGTTAACTACTTAATGACCACATCTATAGGAGTTTTCATGGCATTTTAAGTTATCTATTGTACTTTGTACTGCTGCTGATTTCGCTCAAAAGGTTGAAATACTTCTTACTCCAAAATATGAGTTATTTGATATAATGTAGAAAGGTGTACTATAGTTCTCTATTATTTGGCAAACACTGCACAATGATTATGGTGAGAAGGAATCACAGTCTTAACTAAAATAGTAGTTTTTTAATAGTGTTGTAGAGGTATAAATGACAAGATTTGGGAATTGATTGAATATATTATTGAGAGTAAGGAGTTGGTAATGATGGCAAAGTTATGAACCTTTGAGTAGAAAAATGTTGAAATAGTTAAATTTGTTGGGGGGAAGATAATGAGTTCTATTTTACATAAGTTGAGTTTGAGATGCCTTCAGCACATACAATTTGAAATGTCCACTAAGCAGCCAGTGGTACAAGATTAATACTCAGTAGAGAGAGATTTAGTAATTTTTTATCCCTCTATTAGTCATCAGAACAGAAATGGTAGTTAGACCCATTGGAGCTATTGAGCTCACCCAGTCAGAGTATATAAACAGGAGAAGAAAGCCCAGGACAATCTTGAGGGACACCCACAGATAACTTTGCTGAATTGTTTTAGTATTGTCCAACTCTTAGTGATACCTTTTGGGATTTTCTTCGCAAGCTTACTGAAGTGGTTTGCCATTTCCTTCTCTAGTCTATTTTACAGATAAGGCACTGAAGCAGACAGGGTTAAGCGATTTGCCCAGGGTCACACAACTAGTAAGTATCTGAGGCTGGCCTTGAACTTGTGAAGATGTCTTTCTGATTCCAAGCCCAGTGTTCTATTCTGGACCACCTAACTGCCCATGATAGGAATGAGTATCCAGTATAAGAGATAGAAAAGGAGCAGTCACAGAATCTGAAGAGAGACTATAGTGTCACAAAAATTAAGAGTGAAGGAAGTTTCTAGGAGGAGAGAGTGGTCAGCAGTGTTGAATGCTGTAGAGAGGTCTGGAAGGATAAGGACTGAGTAGAGACCATTAAATTTAGCAATTAAGAGATTTTCAGTAACTTTAGAGATAGTAGTTTTGATTGAGTAATAATCTTGGAAGCCAAATTACATAAGGATAAGATGAAAGTGAGAGGAGGGGAAATTTATGCAAGTGTGAATAACATTTTACTTGGAAAGACATCATCCTTTTCTCTTAATAGGGAAAAACAACCTATAGAAGGGGCTTGATTAAAATTAAATTCTAAAAATGAAAACTAAAATCCTGGATTGACAGAATTTCTGAGGGAAAAACAGTGAAATTTTCAGAAACTAAAGAAAAAAAATATGTAAGAAACAAAAACTGATGCTGACTCTGTCTCCCATGTTTGTCCTATAGGCAGCAGTCACAGATCAGGAAAGGAAGAAAATGAAACGCAAAGGAGACAGATATTCTATGCAGACCTCTCTTATTGTAGCAGCCCTGAAGAGATTACTGCCCATTGGATTGAATATTTGTGCGCCTGGAGACCAAGAACTAATTGCCCTAGCCAAAAACCGTTTTAGTATGGTAAGGGCTTGTCTTTTTTCTAGCTGTAATTAGCAAATTATCCAACTAAAGCTCCAGACTATTCACCTCTCTCTTTGTCAGGCCTCTATATTATGTTTCACCAACATTGAATGTTTATTAAACATTCAATATTAAATATATGCTTAGCTAAAAAGGGTATTTTTTTTAATAATGGCTTCTTTTGTGTAGTTTAGTGTCCACTTAAAACTATACCTTTTTTGCTCAAGTACTTTATGTTTTTTAAGTCATAAATACTACCTCACTGTAATTTTTCAGCAACAAGCCAATAGATTGAGAGCTGAAAGGTAGGTCAGACGTCATCTATTCTAATCCTCCATTTTACAAAGGAAACCAAAAACCCAAAGAGGTTAGGGGACTTTCCCAAAGTTACATGTAAATAGATATCAGAGCTGGGATTCAAACTTCATCCCTCCAATGCCCAATTCAGTGTTTTTCCCCTATACCAGATTGTTTCCTGCTCACTCAAATTCAGTTATAGGTAGTGCTAAAAATCCAAAATAATTTACCATATAAGACCATATGATAAAGATTCGTGATTGGTACAGATTTATAAAGGGTAATTGCTTATATGAAAGACAAAGTACTGAAATCATGTAATAACTAATTTTCAAGTTTAACATATTTGCACCAGTAGGGAACCCAGTTCTGACTTCATTTTATTCCAACTTTCTCCTCTTCCAGGTGATGAGAAAGATGAGGGAAAAAACTCTTGCAAATATGATGACAATAATAATAATAGCAAATATTTATATAATGCTTTAAAGTTTACAAGGCATTTTCTTCACAACAGCCCTAGGGCTAGAGAGTGTGAATAGTCTTATCCTTATTTTACAGATAAGGAAACTACAAGTCACCTAGGTTAAGAAATTTGTCTATGGTCACACAGCTAGCAATTGGCAAAACTTGGACTAAAACCTAGGTCTTATAATTTCCCATCTCATGTTCTTTCCACTACATTATGCTGCCTTTCAGTAAGTATGCATTGGGATTGAAGGGAATACTTCATCCCAACTCCAACTTCCATTCTGACATAGGGGCATTATATGTTTCCTTGGCATTCCTATATAAATTTGACTACAGCACTGAAAAGCAGGTAAAGCACATGGTAGGTGTAGAGTGGAGGGAAACCACTGTAACAGTTATCTGGGTTAGGCTTCCAAAGTCTCCATAAATCTGAAAGGGTTTTTTGCTGTAGCTATAATAAGGGTATATAGCTACTGTTCTATTCTGCAACTAAGAGGAAATCATCAAAAGCATAATTCAGTATAAAACCAGCTTTTTTAGTTAGTTGATGGGGGAAACAAGAAAGCATCTTGTTGCCACCTTTCTTGATATGAATGAAAGAAATCAACCTTTTTAGGTATCAGAACATTTAATCTAACACCAAAATAGGTTATTTTGCTTGAAGTTGCTAAGCTGTATAGAATAATTTTTAAAAGAATACTCAAGTATTAGGGGCTTTTTGTTGTTTTTTTTTGGATCCTATAAACAGGATGAATATTCATGCATTATGTTTATTTAAAAGAACATTGTAGTTTGTCCACGAATGAGTGGTCCCTGACCCATTTTAAGTTTTCCCTCTCATGTTTATTTCTTGACAGAAAGACACAGAAGATGAAGTGCGTGATATTATCCGCAATAATCTTCATCTACAGGGCAAGGTAAGCCAGGACAATTTCCAAAGCACATTCAGTGTATTTCAAACACTTGTTTTTTTAAAAAGGATTACATCACAAATGATGTTAGCCCAGTAATTCAGTATAGCAAAATATTTTGGCCAGTCATTTTTTCTACATTGTAAAAACCCTTTGTCTTAAAAACACCAACAAAATCTATTTTCATGGAAGTTCTGTATCTATCATCCACAACTAAAACTAATTTTATAACCTGACTCTTCTCCAGGATTTTTGTAATGATTACTTCCAGTTTAAATAAGTAAATATCATTAACTTTTTTTGCTCTTTTTTGGTAGAAGTGGGTCAGATATAAGAAATCCTATAGAATATAAAATCTAAAAATAATTATCTATGTTTTTGTGTCTTTGAATGTAGGTATGTCTTGGAAATCAGTCACCTTTTTAGCTCTGAGTATTACCAGCTGTGCTAAATATTACATAAGGATAATACTCTATAATTAAGGGCAGATAAGGAAGAAGAGTAAGGATAATTCACTAACCATACCTTAAGCATATGGAATGAAATGAAACAGATGTTTCAATAAATATTTATCCACATCATAGAAAATCATTATTACATTTATAGATAACATTGATATAGTACTTGCTATGTGTTAGGCATGATGCTGACAGCTTTATAATTATTATTTCATTTGATCCTCACAACAATCCTGAGAGGTAGGTACTATCATTATCCCCACTTTAGAGGTGAGAAAACTGAGACAGATTTTAAGTGACTTACCCAGGGTAGCTCAGCTAGAAAGTATCTGAGGCTAGATTTGAACTCAAGGCTTTCTGACCTTAAGCCCAGCTCCATCTTCTATGCCACCTATCTGCCTTTTCTTGTTCAGTCTTAGTTAAGAGGCAGAATGTGTTTGATAGGTGATTTGTTCAGTTTTACGTGCTTCTTAATTAGGATCAAGGTATGACATTTAATATTGTATTTTATTAAGGGAAATAGCAGCTTGAAATCCCTAAGTATCCTAAGAGTGAGAATGTTAGTAGGGCATGCCTTATTGTCTGCCCTGTTAGGAGGGAAGAGGTAGCTAATGAGGGAGATAATTGTGCAAGTTTTCAGTAAAGGACAATTGCATTTTAAAATGCTTGCTTTGGACTTTTAATTTAGTTTTTACATATCCTTTTATGCATAAAGTGTTATTTTTTCTCAAGATGAAATCCTTTTTGACATTTCAGTTTATTCTTTGTCATGAAAATAGTGATGAAGTTTAAAGTCTTATCCATTCACTCAATTCCTGTTTTAAATGGTTTATCTTTATTAAATTTCCAGTTTACTTCTTTGGGTTGTGTTCTTGCTTCACTCATTGAGAAACTTAAAATGATCACTGCTTCACTGATTTAGAATAATGATTCTCTATAAATGCTTTTACTTTAGCTTTGGCTCTCATTAGGGAAACTGCTAACATTTAATATATCTGCCATTTGGGATACTTTATCTTCAATTTAAAGTTCTTAAACACTAAATAAATCTGATAATATAAAAATACTTGGCGTGCTTTACTTTGCAAGAAAAATCTTATTCTCAGTGTGATTTAGCTATGACTAACATAATTTTGTAATAATATTCTTAAATATGCCATTACCAAGTTCTACTTCAAGAGGGGAAACCCTGCCTATATCATAGTTTGGACCAAGCTATTTACAGTTCTTAAAAGGAAAAAAAAATTAGAAGTTTTGACAATTTTGAAAAAGTTTGTTTTAAATTAGCCAAGGAAAATGGAAAAAGAATATTGTTTTAAGGGTTGGTTAATTACTCCATACTTGTTAAAACATTAAAATAAAACAATAAAATTTCAAACACATGCATTACATTATTGAATTTTTACAAACTAGTAACTGATAGCTTGAAAAAGAGTAAGGGAAACATTTGTAATAAGACCACAGGTAGGAGAATGCCGTGAACATATTTAGGAATAGGTTGCCCCTTGTTTCAGGCTAGGTTTTAACCTCACCATCAAAACCTGTAGATATCCAACTTCAGACAAGTTTACTAATACTCATCAGTTGTTGCCCCTACTTGTATAATACATAAGCCTTACAAAACCCTTTCTAAACAATAATTTGGTGAAGTATCCCATATATTATTATACCCACTTTACAGGTAAGAAAACAGGCTCAGAGAGGTAATTGACTTGCCTGTAGTCATAGAGGTAGTTTTTTTGAAGTGGAATGTGAGCCCAGGTTTCCTGACTCTAGTAATAACATTCACACATCTTCCAGAGCAAGACTTTTTGAACTTTTCAAGACAACTTAAGAAATCTGCTAGAGTAGGGTGATTATAGAATCACTGATATATTAACACTTAACTCTTGTCAACAAATGATGCAGTATGAGATAGTGGACAGAGAACTGGGCATTCAGTCAGGAAGACCTGACTTTTAAATCCTTCTTCTTAAATTTACTACCCTACTCTGTGATCATGGACAAATTACTGAACTTGTCCCAGCCTATGTTACCTTTTTCTGTAAAGGATGATAAGAATACCTGTGGTACGGATTTCACAAATCTTTTTGTGAGATTCAAAAAAAAATAATAGTATATTAAGGTACTTTATAAACCGTAAAACTCTGTGTTACTGGCAACAATTAGTTTTTCTTTAGAAGCTTCATCCACGGTAGAGACAAGTTAATGCTTTTCTTTGTGCTTCTGAAAAATAAGAAAGATTTTTTAAATTTGGAATCCAAAGTTCTTAGCTCCCTATTTGTGTTTAATCCCACTTCTGAAAATTTAGGATCACTATATCTTTGGTTGTTCTAATTCTGCTTTTATAGTCTCTATTTTATGTACCCAAAAACATATTTCCTATTTTTTACTGTGAAATCAAATTTCTTATTGCAGTATGTTTTTTTACTAAAAGTCATGTTTTTGTGGAAGTAGTTAATAAACGTATGATGTAGTAGAAAATGTACCAGATTTGGAGTCAGAAGACTTGGCTTTAAATACTGACTGTGATGCTTAGTACTTGTATGATTTTTCTGGACTCTCTAGGCCTCCATTTCTTCATTTGTATGATTCAGAAGTGGAAGATGATCTAGTCCAATCTCTTCCAACTCAAATACTGTGTTTCTGTAACATTAACTGTGGTATATTTGTATAGAGACCTATCACTAATGTTCTGGTCTTTGGGAAAATATTATGCATTCCTACTTTCTGTTTTTAAACCAAAGCATGCTTACCAATTCCATAGGGAGAAGGAATTCCTCATAGTTACTGTCAAAATAAAAAAAGAAAAAAACAAATGCATTCCTAAAAATCTCTTCATGTATATGTACATATATACACATATTCTTTTTTTTTCCTTTTTACTTACATTATAAGTAAAATAGAGGGGTGTGAGCTAAGATGATGGATTGGAACTACTCAAGTAACCAGACCAAAAGTCTAGTCGTTAATGACTTAATGTCAAATTAGAAAGAGATTTCCAATTTAGGGTCCCAGGAAAATCTGTGTTTGGCCTGATGCCATTTAGCAGTTTATAATTGACTTAGATAAAAGCATAAGTTGTGTGCTTCTAAAATTTAAGGACACAGATAACAGAACTATAATTCAAAGGGATTTTGTGAGGCTACAAACATTGGACCAAATTTAATGAGGTAATATTTAATAGAGATAAATGTAAAGTTTTACTCTTGGGTTCAAAAAACAAACTTCACAGGCACAAGAAAGAGAATGTATGGCTAGGTAGCAGTTTGTTTGAATAAGATGTAATTGGCTTAGTGAACTTCAGTATGAGTCAGTAGTGTGATGTCATTCAGTCTTAGACTTTATTACAAGGGCTGTGTAATCCCATATTAAGGACTGTTTTACCTTGTCAATCCACATCTGGAATATTGTCTTCACTTCTATACCCCTGGATAAGGGCAACCAGAAAGGGCCTCAAGATCATGCCATGTGAGGATTGTTCGAAGGAATGGGAAAAGAAAAGTCTTTGTAGGTATAGGACCAAGGACCTTTGCCTTGTGGAAAAGGAATTAGACTTGTTCTGCATGTTTCCATAGGCAAGAGCAATGAATTTCTGTTATAAAGAATGAAATTTAGAACTGTAGTAAGAAAAAATAATTCTTGGCTATTAGAGCCATCCCAAAGTAGAATGAGCTTCCTCAAGAGATACTAGGTTACCCCCACTGGAAGTCTTCAGGCAAAGGCTTGACAAGAACATGCTCAGTATATATGTTTTAGACAGGATTTTCATTCAGTTATTAGTTGAATTTGGTGGTTTCAGAGTCCTTTCCAAATCTCTAATTCTCTGATATGTAGTAATATGGGAAATGCTTTTGGAAGCTTCCTGTCACTTTTATTATCAAAATAAAAAATAAAAACCTCAGCAATTCACAGAAAACCTATGAATTCTTAAGTTTACTCATGAATTTTTTTTCATACATATTTTAGTTGCTTTCCACATATCTTTCATTCTTCCTCTTTAACTTGACATGCGCATATGTTATCTTATGTTAGCAGGTCTTTTCATTTTAGAAACTAATGAAAAGACTACCTTTCATTTGAAATAGATGAAGATCCAGGCATCCCTGTAGAGAATCAAAACATTCAAATGTCAAGGCTTCATACAATTGGAAACCATTTACATTTTTTTTTTACTATTCTGTTATGGACATTGTGGTTTCTTCTATTTTAAACCTCAAGGTTCTAAGTTTAAAAAAAGTTTCATTAGTGAGTTATGCATTCACAAGGAGGTATTCAGAATATGCAATCCAACCTCTTTATATGACAGCTGAAAAAAAAAAAGAGCCTTCCTTAAGGTAGAAAATGTTTTGGTTCCGTGGGGCTTGCTGGTGTGGTTTCAACTGCTGTGCTGATAGTAGCATTTCTGTTCTAATGTTCATGCTCTTTGTAAAAATAAAAACAAAACAGAGCAAAGCTATAGTACTAGATAATATGTTGTAGAATTACAAGAAGCATCCATGATTTCATCAGTGTAAGGAGTTTCTATCAAGTATATCACAACAAAGCAGTGATTTATAAATATATCCTTGGTAACTGCCTGAGACATATAGAGGTTGAGTGACTTTGGTTTTCCTTTAGGTCTTTTTAAAGTTCTTTGGTACCAATGCAGAAAATTTGCCAGTGCCTTTTTAAAAAATAGTACTTACTAGAAACAAATCACCATAGGGAATTATTGGTTCAATGTAGCAAGCACCTCAAGGTGATGGACTTTGTTAAGGTTGCTTTCAACAATTAAGTCTTTGTCTACAATATGACTGATTTCCATTTGGTACTTTATTTTAATAGTACATTTTTCTATCTAATTTTTAGTCTCTTGAAGGTTCACTGCCCCAATAATGTACACTGCCAGCTTTAGTGAAGCTTTATACACATAAATACATGTACTTTCCTCTCAAAATTTATGAAAAAAGGGCAGCCTTGGAAATATCAATAGCTGAAAATGTATTCTCTTATTCTCGATTGTTAAGTAAGATCCTCCTAGGAGTGTATCATTTTTTAGGCTCCTGTTGAAGTCTTTCATTTATAAATTTGTAATCATGTGTATGTATTTCTCTCTTCTTTTTTGTAGTTAGAAGATCCAGCTATTAGGTGGCAAATGGCACTTTACAAAGACTTACCGAATAGAACCGAAGAAACCTCAGACCCTGAGAAGACAGTAGAAAGAGTACTGGACATAGCTAATGTGCTTTTTCACCTTGAACAGGTTGGATATTCTCTTGACTCTAAAGCAATAAGTTAATCACAGAGTAGAAATCTATTTTAAAAAGATGGCTGGCTGTGTGTACATTTTTTATGGATTAAGGTATCACTCTACATATACATAATTTAAAGAGTACCTGTGAATAAAATGTTTTTGATCATTTGCAGAATGTGTATAATTTCTACGTATTCATATACATTATATCGAGACAATAATTATTATATTTGTGGATTCAGAAGAATCCATGATTTTCTTAATGTGAGTACTTCCTTCACTGACACAAATTGTACTTTCTCCATTGCCTTCTTTTCTCCTGCAATTCATGTTCATATTTTCCCATAAATTCTCTATAGAAGAAATACCAAATGTACATTTTTTGTGTTGTGATTTTGAGGGGTTTTTAGTGGTTTTTCCCTAAGAGAATTATGTAACATTAAAGTTACCAATCTATTGTCCCTATTTCTTGCTGTATGATTAGCTGATTAATATTAATTGTAAAAATCATTAGTTATATTCTTTATGCCATTTTTGCACAAGTCATTGTAAGCAAAGCCACTGCCTTCTTGGACCAGATAAAATCTTTCCATTGTCCTTTGGGTTATTTGTAATTTTAATTCTTCTAAGATTTTTATATTATGGTTTTCATAATCATAAAATATCACTGACTGGATATTGGTTTTAAAGAAACAAGCATTCTTAGTAGTGAGCAAAAATCACTGTTTCCCAAGTGCACTGCAGCCTAATTTCATTCTGCTAAGATGTGGGTCCAGCGCGTGCCTATAATTCTTTTTACTACGGAGGCTGGCAAAGCATTTGAGCTTGAGAGTTCTGAGCTATAGTAGACTAAGTAGATCAGTTGGCTGTATGTATTAAGTGGAGGGAAGTGGATGGGGGTAGGGCCCAGGTGGGGAAGGGGGAGGTTGAAGGGGCAGGTTACCTAAGGAGAAACAAACCAGCCTACTTCAGGATCAGAATGGGATGGGGCTTGTGAGTAGTCCCTGCACTTTCAGCTTGGGCAAGATAAAGACCTCTGGAGTATATTCAAATACTCCTTGGGGATCTGTGGACCTAAGGTTAAGAATCCCCAGATTAGATGGTCCCTAAGGTCTTTTGCAGTTCTGAATCAGTGATACTATGATTTTAGAACGATTTGGAACAGCTTGTCATCAGTATGAATTTTTTTTTTACTTTATCCAGGATATTTTCCATGGCATTGGAAAAAAGACTATTGTGATTACCTTTCTAACACCTTGATTGGTAACAATATTCAGTGAATTGTTGAATGAAGTTCTCTATAGCTTCATTTCTCATGAATTTGTATGTAATTTTGACCTATGTGTTAGAAATACTTTGTTCCAGGAGAGCCTTCAAGCCTGGAAGTTGTGCTGTTTTATCAAATGCTTTCTTGAAATAAGCAAATTATATAAACCAAAATCATATATTCTGTATGTCTTTTGATCACATGTGTTAACAAATATTCTACTTGAGAAAATTACCTACAAAATACCAGTTAATTCTCTCTGATATTTTCATCAAGGATGACAATGTATTTACTTAGACCATTCTTCTAAGGATTTTATATAGGTAACAAAGCAGACATATAAATGGATAATGACCAGTTTTTTTTTTCTTGCCTTTCTTTTGATAAATGTACCATTTATGGTTTTTTCCCATCCTTTGGGGATTTCTGCTCAATGAAACAATAGCCGCTTATTTGCAGTAATAATTAATAGAAAGCGGACACTTCCACAAAGGCATTTCTTAGGTAGTCAGTTGGTGTATAAATTTGCAAAAGTCTAAAAATTGGGAAATGAATTTTTAAAAATTAATCCCTTTTTTTCCTCTCCAGAACTTGAAATTATTAAATATGATTTTAAAAGTACATTTAAAAATCTAGCCCAAAGTATAAAACTATATTTATAAAACACATTAAATGTTAATCATCTAATTATAAAAATAATTAAGCTTATTAAGAAGGAAACTGATGATTTATACAAGAATTTTTTAAAACAGTGATCATAATAATGAAATTTTCCTTACCATTTCCAGATATTGTAAAAATCAATTATATTCTCATAATAGCCTTTGAAGATGTGTAAGGATTTTATTGCTTGAACTCCTGCTCAATGTATATTTAAAATTGTTTTATATAGCATTTTGCAAAGGAAATTTTATAGGGAGCATACAAGGTACTCAAAAATAAACTTGATTTAAGTGGGAACATTACAATTTTATGTATATTGTGTGTCCTACAGTTGCAACTCAAGTCATTTGCATTTTCTGAGCCCTACTCTCTTCATCTGCAAAGTAATGGGGCTGAAATATGTCTTCTAACAACCCACGCAGGTTTAAATATGTCATCCCATGATCATAATTACATGATTACTTTGGTAGGGCCTACCATTGTCCCCTAGAGATTCAGCTTTCTCTTCAAACTCCAACTGAATTAAAATAAAAGCACTTTGAAATGAAGTGAAAATCCGTATTTTTATGCTTTCCTTTGAATCTTCTAGAACAGATCATTCAAATACTGACTCCAAATTCTTAAATAGAATCTGGATACCTGTTTTAAGACTCATTGAGACTCATTTTTAAAAATTAAAATGCCTTCTAAAGTAAGAACACCTATACTCAATTGTGTCTTAATTGGTTTAATTACAAATTTTCCTCTATCTGGACACCGTGCTTTCTTTATACTTTTATATGTTGACTTTTATCATACACAAAAAATCAAAAATTCATTTTACCCTCAGTTGATCTATCTATCCTCACTAGATTTTGTCCTGTCTCACTTCCCATTCACATTCCCATTCACCTTTCCTTGAGAAAGGTGTCTACAATCAGTTCTTTCACTTCCTTTGATCTCACTCTCTTTACAACTCTCTGAAGTCTGACTTTGACTTCATCATTCAACTTAAACTTTTCTCTCCAAAGTTACAAATCATCCCTAAATTGCCAAATCTAATGGCCTTTTCTCAATCTTCATCTTTCTTGACTGCTCTACAGCCTTTGGCTTTATCAGTCACTCTCTTCTCCTTAATACTTTCTGCTCTCTAGGGTTTCATGACACTGCCCTCTTCTGATTCTCCTCCTACCTACCCTCACCAATCCTTCACAGTCTCCTTTGCTGTTTCTTCATCCAGATCACCCCTGATAACTGTGGGTGTCCTTCAAGTTGCTGTCTTGGGTAATCTTTCATCATATATTTTTCTTGGTTGTCTCATCAGCTTACAAAGATTGAATTATTATCTCTATGCAGAAAATTCTCAGATCTCTTTGTCTAACACTAAACTCTCTCCAGACCTCCAGTCTTGAATCTCCAGTTGTCTGTTGGAAACCTCAAACTGGTGTTTATCTCTTAAACTCAACATGTTTAAAATTGAATTTATCTTTCCCCCCAAACCTTACGTTTTTCCAAACAATCCGCTGTACCTGGAACTCTCTCTCATCTCTTCCTCCTGGCTTCTCTGGTTTCCTTCAAGCCTGACATCAAGTCCTACCTTATGGAAGAAGCCTTTCAGAGTCCTCTTTAATCTTAGTGCCTTCTGCCTGAGATTATCTTCAGTTTATCCTGTATATAGCTTGTGAGCATGTTGTCTTCCTCATTAGACTGTGAGATCCTTAAGAGCAAGGATTGTTTTGTTCCTTTCTTTGTATCTCCAGAATTTAGCACAGTACCTGGTATGTGGTAAGTGCTTAATAAATGCTTGTTGACTTGTCAACTTGACCTCCACCTGACATAACAATTTTTATTTTTTCCAGAAATCTAAAAATATGGGCCGGCGCTATTACAGTATGGGAAGTATAGTGTTGAACTGCATAATGATTACTAATTCATTTAGAGCCATATTGGAATTGTTTCTATGTTATCTAATACTTGTAATAAGTGTTTTTCTCTTATGGTAGCAAAACACCATTACCTAAGCAGTAGCTTGCTTGTCTTTTCTGTGGTAACCTAAAAGTGTTATTGTCACTTGTGCACACGATGTCTTTCAGACTTTAACATAGTAGTAGAAATTTCAACATTTTTGCTAAACTAATAGACTTCTTCACCTATTTATATTCTGTGACCCAGAAACCTTATTGTCCTCTATTCTCTACTCTAGTTTAAAGAATGTTAGCTTTTTCATTAAAAAAACAATGAAACAAAAATCACGGTAATTTTACTTATACCTAGCATGTCCTTCTGATTTATTATGAGAGGTTATTGAGGTATGTCTCAACTTTGTAATGGATATGCTATCAATTTTTTTTAAAAGATGGATTCTTCAAAGAGAAATGAGTGATTATGTACATATTTTTTTGTCTTCTACTGGAAAACATTAAAGGGGGAGGAGTCAATAGAACATTTATGTGGGATAATTTTAGACACTGGTATTGATTAAAGGTGACAGCTTTTGAAGCAGCAGCACTGAAGATAAAAAACAGTATATTTATTCAAATAAAGCCTATCACTCCAAAAGCCATCTGAAATTAGTATTAATTATTTCTAAGACATTGATTTTCCCATAAGAATTTCAAGGAATGTCTAAAACTAAGATTATATTCTTTCTTGAGCTTCATTTTTCAGTACTATTCCTCAGTTTTGTTAAAGATGAATTAATGTGGGGGTGGGTTATTTATTGTGTGATTTGATTGTCTTCCAGGTAGAGCATCCACAACGGTCTAAAAAGGCTGTATGGCACAAACTGCTTTCTAAGCAGAGAAAACGAGCAGTGGTGGCCTGTTTCCGGATGGCTCCATTATATAATTTGCCAAGGTAAAATAATTCAATAAAATAGCAGTAGAAATCATTTTACTCACTAAGGATTGGCAATAGATTTCTACCACATGAAAAATAAATAACATAAAAATAGATGGGGGTGAGAGGATATAAGATGGAAAGAATTTTTTTGATGCTTTTATTCAGCACCTGGCTTTGTTTTCCTACTGTTGTACATTATCAGTGAGCTATGGTCTATAATGTATGACCCTGTTGTTGGTAGTCAAGTGCCCCTTTAGAACAGCTGAGTAAAGGTAACAGAATAGAGGAGCATTCCAACATTCCTGTCCAAATAACTTTAAAATTATGCTTCAAATGGAATTCTGAAATGGCAGAGCCAACAAAAGATCAGAGTGAGACATTCTTCCATCCCAGGATAACATAGAAGGTCAGAAAGAGAGATCTATGACATGGGGGAGGAGACTGGTCTGAAGCCCATGTGGATGAAATACCGTAGTGGCACTATGTGGTAGAGACAAAAGCAGCAGCGGGTTTGGGAGCTCCCAAGCCAGAGACAGTAAGGGGACCTGGCAACATGTAGGACCAGATGCTGTTTGGCATATCCATTGCCTGTGCCTTCTTTTGGGTCATAGTTCAAGGACAAAGAGGAGCACTTTTAGGTAAGAGGGAGTGGAAGCACTGAGGAACAGTATTGTTTTCTGGACCCAGAGGCCCTAAGGAACAGTATCATGTGCATTCCCAAAGGAACAGGGTCCCTTCCTGGGTAAGAAAGGGGTGACTGGCAAAACAGCAGTTACCACGCCTCTCCCTAGATCACACCCCCTTGGAATCACTGAAAACTTCCAAACCTCCAGAACTAGCTCTTAAAACAGCAATGTAAAAAAGCCTGAAGTTTAAGACAGAGCCCCTCCCCCCACCCAAGATGGAGAAAGAACCCAACATTAACATAGAATGAGTACACAAAAACAAAAAATGAACCTGACCATAAAGGGCTACTGTGGTGACAGGGAAGAAGAAGAAAGGCAATAAAGTCAAAATAGCTACAAACAAAGTCTCGAAGAAAAAACTTTGAATTGGACACAAGCCCAATGAGAATTCTAGAAGAGCTAAAAAATTATTTTCCATATCAAAAAAGAGTGATAGAGGAAAAATTAGGCAAGAAAATTAAAGCAAAAGAAGAAAATTCTGAAAAGACAATTAACATTTGGGTAAAAGAGGCACAAAAAATGCTGAAGAAAAAGACACCTTAAAAAACAGAGTGAGACAAATGGAAAAAGCAGTTCAAAAATTACTGATGGAAATAACTCCTTAAAAAGCAGAGTAAGCCGAATGAGAAAGAGATAGACAATCTCACTGATGAAACTGGTACCTTAAAAATTAGAATTGGATAAGTAGAAGCTAGTGATTCCATTAGACATCAAGAAACAATAAAAGAAAGTGAAAAGACTGAAAAAATGTAAGAAAATAGGAAATATTAAATTGAAACAATAACCGACCTGGAAATTAGATTGAGGGGAGATAATTTAAGAATTATTGGTTTACCTGAAAGCCATGATCAAAGAAACAGTCAAGATATCCTATTTTAAGAAGTTAAGAAGGAAAACTGCCCTGATATTGTAGAAGCAGAGGATAAAATAGAAAATTGAAAGAATCCACTGATCAACAACTGAAAGAGATCCCAAAACAAAAATTCCCGGGAAGATTGTAACCAAATTCCAGAGCTCCCAGGTCAAAAAAATAATAATTCAAGCAACAAGAAAGAAACTATTCAAAAACCATGGAACCAGTGTCAGAACCACAAAAGATTTGGCAGCTGCTACCCAAAAAGGAGAGGAGGGCTTGGAATATGATATTCCAGAATGCAAAAGAGGTGGGATTAAAACCAAGAATAATCTACCCAGCAAAATTGAGCATAATCCTTCAAGAATTATGCTTCATGGATATTTAATCAAATATAGGACTTTTAACCAGTCCTGATAAAAAGACCAGAGGTGAATTGAAAATCTGATTTTCAGATACAAGACTGAAGAGAAGCATAAAAAGGTAAACAAGAATGAGAAATAATAAGAAACTCAATAAAGTTAAACCGCATATCTTTCTATTTGGGAAGATGATACGTGTACTTCTAAGAACTTTATCATTACTAGGATAGTTAGAAGGATTCTATATAGAAAGAGGGTACTGAAGTGAGTTATGTTGGAATGATATAAAAAATGGATAGATGAGAAGGAGGGATGAGTTGGGAGAAAGAGGGAAGGGAGAAAAGGAATGGGAAAAATTCTCACATAAGGCACAAGAAAGAGCTTTTACAAGGGAAAGGAAAATGTAGGGGTGGGAGCAGGCGACACTTGAACCTCATTCACATCTAAATTGGTTCAAAATGAAAAAATACACATATGCACACACACTCAATTGGTAATAAAAAGCTATCTTATCTAACATGGAAGTAGGAGGGGAAGGGAGTAAGAGTATGGGAAGGTGATAAAAAGAATGGCAGATAAAAAAGGCAGTGGTCAGAAGCAAAACAGACTTGAGAGGAGGAACAGGCTAAAAAGAGAGAGAAGGATAAAGTGAAGAAAATAGGATATAGGAAAATGCAGAGTTAGCAATCAGAATTATGAAAGTTAATGTGATTTACTCACCCATAAAATGGAAGCAGATAGCAGAATAGATTAGAAACCAGAATCTAACAATATGTTGTTTATAAGAAACATACTTGAAACATAGATATGCACAAAATAAAATAAGAGGCTGGAGCAAAGTCTGTTATGCTTCAACTGAGATAAAAAAGACAGAGATAGCAATCATGATCTCAAACAAAGAAAAAGAAAAAACAGAACTATTTAAAAGGATAAGCAGGAAAACTACATATTTCTAAAAGGAATTAGAGACAATAAAGTATATCAATACTAAATCTATAAGCACCAAATTGCATAGCATCCAAATTGTGGGTGGAAATAGAGAGTAAAACTATATTATTGAAGGAGCTCCACTTTCCCCTCTCAGAGCTAGATAAATCTAACCATGAAATAAGCAAAAAGATGTCAAGGAAATGAGTAGAATCTTAGAAAAGTTAGATATGACAGCTCTTTGGAGAAAACTGAATGGGAACAGAAAGGATTATATCTTTTTTCTCAGCTGTACATGGGCAACTTCACAAAAAATAACCATATATAGGGGTATTAAATACCTCACAACCAAATGCAGAAAAGCAGAAACATTAAATGCACCCTTTTCAGACCATAATGCAATAAAAATTACATTAATGAAGATCTATGAAAGCATAGATTAAAAATTAGTTGGAAACCAATCTAATCCTAAAGAATGAGTGGGTCAAAGAACAAATCATAGAAACATTCAATTATTTCATTAAAGAGAATGACAACAATGAAACAGCATTCCAAAATTTGTGGGATATAGCCAAAGCAGTACTTGGGGGAAATTTTACATCTCTAAATGTGTATATTAATAAAAGAAAGAAAGAACACATCAATGAATTGGGCATGCAACTAAAAAGAAAAGAAAAAGAACCGATTAAAAATCCTCAATTAAACACTAAATGGAAATCCTAATACTAAATGGAGAGATTAAAAAAAATTGCAAGTTAGAAAATAATTGAACTGATCAGACTTGGAGATGGTTTTATGGGGAAAAAATAAAGGAAATAAACCATTGGTTAATTTGATTTAAAAAATGAAATAAGAAAACCAAATTACCAGTAACAAAAATTAAAAGGTTTAATACATCACCAATGAAGATAAAATTAAAGCAATTATTAGGAGTTGTTTTGTCCAGTTATATGCCAGTAAAACTAACAATCTAAGTGAAATGGATGAATATTTACAAAAATATAAATTGCCCAGATTAACAGAAGAGTAATTAGAATACCTAAATAATCCTACATTAGAAAAAGAAATTGAACAGGCCATCAATGAACTTCCTCAGAAAAAATCCCCAGGACCAGATGGATTCACAAGTGGATTTTACCAAACACTTAAGGAACAATTACTCCCAATCCTATATAAACTATTTGAAAAAACATGTAAAAAAGGAGTCCTGCTATTGAGGGTTGAGGAAGACGAGGTCCAGGAACCTCAAGACTGGAGTTTCCAGATGGGGTCATTGAGGGGTTATACCCCTCAAGGACCCAAGTACTGGAGAGGGTCGGGGCTGTCTGGAATGAATTCATGATCTCAAGCACTCTTTAAGTCAAGGTGGCAAAGGTTTATTATGCTTTACAGTGGGCAAGAGTCCTTAGGGAACCTGTGACCTTACAGGGGTGCAGGAAAAGTTTTTATAGGAGATTTTAGGGTGAAACATGTCAGTTAGGTGTTTTGGGGTGGGATTAGGGAGTGGTTAAGGGGTGGTCAGTTCTTAAAGGAACATGCACTTTTTGTATCTACTGCGCAGGTATCTTACCCAGAGTTTACTGGGAAATAGCCCACGGGGGTGCTACCTGGGGGTGTGGTTTTGACCATGAAAAGTCACTAAGTCAACTAATGGTCAGGGCTGTGTGGAAATATCCTGGTTGTTTCCTTCAAATGTCTTGTTAGACAAGATGAATGTAAGGGAGTATACATTTGACTATGTCTAGGATACATATCAGTAAGGTCAGTAAGTAGTAAATGTCATTATGATCCAGTGCACAGCCAATTAGCAGGTACACAGGGAGTCCAAACTAATAAATTTTATAGGTGCAGCTGGCCACAGTATCAGAAGGAGAGGTAAGTGTTTTGCTAAGGCCTGCTGCCCTTGAACTGGAGAGGAGCTGCCTGAGACAGTATTTTGAGGCTAGGAAGAGATGTGATTTTAGAACTGGATGTGGTTTTGAAATTGGGGTCCAGGCACAGGCACCCAAGCAGAGGCTAAGGAGAAATGTTAGCATTAGGGTCCAAGCACAAGCACCCAAGCACCCCCATCACTACCAATTACTTTTATAACACAAATAAGGTTTTGATACCTTAATCAGGGAGAGCACAGAGAAAGAAAACTATAGAACAATTTCCCTAATGATTAATGCAAAACATTTTTAAATATAGTACTAGCAAGGAGATTGTAGCAACATATCACAAAGATAATACACGATGACCAGGTGGAATTTGTTAGGAAAACTACCAGCATAATTGACCTTATCAGTAACAATAAGGACAAAAATCATATGATTATATCAACAGATGCAGAAAAAGCCTTTGACAAAAAAACACTCACTCCTATTAAAAATAGTAGAAAGCATGGAAATCGATGGAACCTTTCTCAAATGATGAGTAGAATCTATCTGAAACCAAGAGTAAGCATTACATGGAACAGGAATTAACTTTAAGACTTTAAGCAAGATCAGGAGGATGTCCATTATTATCACTATTATTCAATATTGTACCAGAAATGCTAGCTATCTCAATAAGGCAAACAAAAAAAATTGAAGGAATAAAAATAGGCAGTGAGAAAAGAAAACCATCAGTCTTTGTGGAGGATAAGAAGATATGCTTAAGGAACCATAGAAAATCAACTAAAAAACTAGTTGAAATAATTAACAACTTCAGCAAAGTTGCAGGGTATAAAATAAACCCACAAAAGTCATCAGCATTTCTATATACTACCAACAAAACTCAACAGAAAGATAAAGAGAAATTCCATTTAATATAACTGTAGACAATATAAAATGTAAAATACTTAGCAGTCTACTTGCCCAGACAAACCCAGGGATTATAAGAATACAATTACAAAACACCAAGGATTTTGAGGAGCAGAGTACAAAATAAGGTCCATATTAGTAAAGGTCTCATATTCAGAAGTGGTACCTGAGCTGTGCTCTGAAGGGTAAAATGGATTCTGAGTGGCAGAGGTGTCAAGAGAATACATTCCAGCCATAGTTGGTAGCTTATGAGAAGTTAAAATGCAATGTCATGTATGAGAAATAGCTGGTAGAATACTTTGACCAGAACATAGAGTGTGTGAAAGGGGTCAGTGTGAAATAAGGCTGGAAACAGAATGCCAAGAAAAATAAAAAGAAAGCAGGAAGTGGCTCAGAGTTTGTGTTTGTGCAGAAGTTGGTAGGAAGGAGAAGAAGGAAAGTTCAAATTTGTTGTAAAAAATGACCAGTAACATGAAAACATTATATGTTTACCATTTATTCATCAATGAGCAAAAGTTGTAAAAAGCACCCTCTTGTTCAATTGACAGTTACTTGATTTCCCCATAGACATTTACACCTCTCCTATATACTTGTTACGCATCATTCTGTAGTAGTGCTATTTGTGTATGTGCTATGCCAGATACAAGCCCAGTCTACTATACTGTTAAATTATGAGCTTTATGAGGATGTCTTTTATTCTTTGTATCTCCCCCAGTCCCTAGTACAGTGCTCTGAACACAATATACATATGATAATTATTTGTTAAAAGAGCTGAAGAGACAGAATTACCACCCAGGATTAGAAAAATTTGTTTTTCTTAGTGGGAACAAAATTCGGTGTGAATTACTATACAGTGTAACTAATAATGTTTTATTTTCACATAATTTTTCTTTGAAATATTTCCTCTCTTTAGGCATCGGGCTGTCAATCTCTTTCTTCAAGGATATGAAAAGTCTTGGATTGAAACAGAAGAACATTACTTTGAGGATAAGCTGATAGAAGATTTAGCAGTATGTGTTTATTGGGGTGATTCTATTCCCAAAGGGTCAAGAAGAGGAATTTATTGTCAACAGTTGTCATAATATTGAAGGAAAAAAATTAGAAACTTGTTGGTTTTTGAGACCTTTTCTGTTTGTGGAAAGGTATTCTTCATTTTTTAGAGGGAAAAATACATCCATTTAATATCAACACATATGGACATTTTTGCACTCACTAAAGCAGCCATTGCAAAATTAAAACTTCAGTCTTCAAAATAAAGGTATTCGTGGAGTTGGAAATGTAGTGTCAATGAAACAGAATAAGAGATTGATTCACTAAGTGAATCAAATTCAATAGGTTCTTGAAGTTATAGCAAAATGTAAGGATTAATTTAGTTGCAAGCAAAAATATATAACAGGGTTGAAGCCTTTCCATAATAAAGTTTAACCGCACAGTTAAAGAGGAATATAAGGACAAAAGTTTTTTTTTTATTTTTCAAAATTATTTCCATAGATGATAACAGATTACCTTTTATCATACTCGTTACTTGTATTCCAAGGTTTGAATTTATTTGAAATTAAATCATACAATAAACTTTTTTAGCAGTTATTTGGAGAGGGACAATGAAAATAATGCTTGATATGAGAAGCAGCATTATTTGCATTCAAATGCCTTTTATTTTGCAAAAACAAAGGCAGTTTATTGCAAATGTCTGCTAAATGATTCCCAGTTAAACCTTTCAAAACCAAGCAGACTGGGTCTCAACTCTACAAGTCCTTGGCCATTTTTCTGCTTCACAAAAATACTATTCAGAAGTTTTAAACAATCGTAAAACTCATTTGACTGTCATATATTTTGGTGAAATTCTTAAATAGCCAAATATGAATCTGCTTTTTTCTCCCTTCCATTCTTGGACACATGGGTCTCTTCATCAAGGAAGGAAAAGAAACTTCTTTCACCATGTTAATAATTTCTTGAGCTGTCATTACAATTCTAATATTATCTAAGAATTTTCTTTTCTTCATTTTACTCTTCTTACAGAAACCTGGAATAGAACCACCAGAAGAAGATGAAGGCATAAAGAAAGTTGATCCTCTGCATCAGCTGATTCTCCTGTTTAGTAGAACAGCCTTAACAGAAAAATGGTAGGGTTGGGAAGGTCTATATGATAATAGGGTATAAACTTTGTGTGACATAGGTGGAGTAGAATCATTTACATAATATGAATGATATCGTCTCACTTCAGCTCATGTTATAATGTCTCAACAGGAGACAACATTATTTTGGAATAATACCAGATGGATGCTGAGTTTGATTTTCTTCTTTCATTTTTGTGCTTAGATTGTTCCATTTATTCTGACCTTTCTTGCAAAACTGCTTTCCTTTTACCTAAAATAGCCGTGTTTATGAAATAAAATTTCAAAATGAGCTACTCTCTTGAGAAGCAAGAATACTGAACATATCCTAAAAACTTGAGTGGGGGATATTTTCTGTAGTGATGGTGTGTATGTCAAGAGGAAGAAAAATAGAACCCAAAAGGTGTTGGATGAAGTTCTTCCTCTGATATTTATTAGCTGGGTGACTG
This sequence comes from Trichosurus vulpecula, assembly GCF_011100635.1. Taxonomy (NCBI): domain Eukaryota; kingdom Metazoa; phylum Chordata; class Mammalia; order Diprotodontia; family Phalangeridae; genus Trichosurus; species Trichosurus vulpecula. The sequence continues at coordinate 144,271,177 of NC_050576.1, read as the reverse complement.
ACCATGGGCAAAGAGCTTAACATCTCTAACTCTTGATGGAAACCTTTTTAAAATTTACTTTTTTAACAAATTTTATATACTTCATTTATTTACTAAGTAGAAAATAATGAGCCTAATCTAGTCTTAATAACTCACGATCATTATAACAACTACTAATTATTATTATGTGGCTTCTCCAAATTTCTATTTGGATTTGCAGGATGGGACCCCAGACAATGGCAACTATTCCTTTTAAGGTCTTGGAGGTATCTCTGAGGAGTTTGGAGTAGTTTTCCAATTTACCCCTAATGAGCTTGCCCCATTGTGATCCCTATTGATTATCAATTGGTATTAGTTAATCTTAATTAACTTTTAGGAATTGGTATTTACTATGCCACTAAGGTGGCATGGTAAAAAGAGTTGATACAAAAACAAAGTCTAGCACAAGGGTGGGGAATATGGCCTTTTAGGTCCTCAAGTGCAGCCTTTTGACTGAGTCTAAGTTTTACAGAACAAATCCTTCTATTCTGTGAAGTTTGGATTTAGTCAAAGGGCCACACTTGAGGATTTAGAGGGCCACATGTGGCCTTGAGGTAGCTGGTTCCCCAAGCCTGGTCTAACACATACTCTGTCTCCCACAAGTACATAGCATCCACAGGAACATACTTACAGAGCAATGTAGCAATGTAATAATTTAAAGTACTTAAAGTACTTTTTTATCTCCCTTCCTGGTGTCTTCATGAAGATCCCTTGAGGTATAGCTCTCATAGGCCCTCAAGTTGCCTTTACTCCATGTGTCTAGTTTGTCCTTGGCTCCTGATATAGACTCTGCTGTCAGCCACTGCTATTCCAGAGACACTATGGCTGAGGAAAGGTCCAAATCTTTTTAATTACGGAAGTTTGAAAGTTCATCTTCTGGTGCCTCTGGTCAAAGGGGTGAGAGGATGAGTCAGAGACTTTTTCCTTCCCCTTCTAAGCAATTCCTTTTCAAGGACTTGGCTAGAACTGCTGGTCCGGTTGCTGACCTGCTATTAGAATTCTTAATTCCTAATTGGATTATATTTTTATCCAAGTCCATAGGGTATGTTTTCAGTCCTTCCTAATACATTTCCTATTTGTTTGTTTTTTTGTTCAGTTTTTCAGTCATATCCAACTCTTTGTGACTCCTTTTGGGGTTTTCTTGGCAAAGATGCTGGAGTGGTTTCCCATTTCCTTCTCCAGCTCATTTTACAGATGAGGAAACTGAGGTGAACAGGGTTAAGTGATTGGCCCAGGGTCATACAGTCAAATTTGAATTCATGAAGATGAGTCTTCCTGACTCCAGGCCTAGCACTCTATCCATTGAGCCACCTACCTGCTTCACTTCCTGTGCTTCATCTCATTTCATTCAATAGCTCGAAGCATTTCACTCCTTAAAAATTCACTAAGGACTTTTTTTCACACGTAACTAATTTCTTTGTTTTAATAGAGGTGTCTATAAATCGTTCACCCATCTTAAACCTTTTGGATGATTGATCAGTTCTATAACTCAATCAAAGAAACATTCTCATCTGATAAAAGTAGCAAGGCATAGTGTTAACTTAACTGATATTGGGTATAGGATACGCTCTTTGAACACTGAAATAGCTAATTTTTGTGTTTCATGCCTTGCTGTCAGCTGTCACTTCATGTGAAAGTGTAGAGTCTCTTGTCTGGTACCCCATAATCTTCTAATATGTACCTCCTCTAATGTGCTGCTTCTCATAGGTTGTAGTCAAAGAAATCAAATAATAAGGACTTTTGGAGTTGTGTGTAAATGGAGTTGATAAATCTTGGATGATGTCTTGGGCCATTTTTTTTTTTTACAGAATAAAGGGGATGCACTACAATGTATTTTGTGATGGCTATTATTTTTAGTGATTCTAAGGCCTTTTTTTGGGTTTTATTCAGGAAATCTCTCCTCCAGGTAAGCAGGTATTTCTAAAGTTAAATGTCTTGGTTGAATATACAATCAGTTATTACAAGAAGCAGTGAGGACATTTTAAAATATTTTTCTACTTAAAAGCATTGCTTTTTTTTCCTCCTCTTTTTTTCCAGCAAATTGGATGAAGATTTCCTATATATGGCTTATGCAGATATTATGGCCAAGGTAATTAGGTTTCTTTTACTGATTTTTTATCTTTTTTTAAACAATGGAAAATCAAGATTATTCTTAAATAGGAAAACAATATAAATATCATTTTCAAAGGTTAAAAACATAAGGCCATAGGATCTTACAGTTGAAAAGAACCTTAAAAATCACCTTATCATTTGCCACAAATGGTTATATAGGTCTGTGATCACTTCCAATGATTGGGAGCTCTCTACTAAATGTCAGCTTAGTCCATTTTCCCACAAAATTAATTGTTAAAACATTCTTTGTAGTGAACCAAAATCTTGCCACCTTTTAAGTCTTATCCACTGACGCTAGTTCTGCCCTCCAGAACTATATAAGAATAAATTTCCTCTTTTTCTTTTTTCTTTTTTTTCCCATTTTAGCTGTTCAGATATTTGTAGAAAGTTAGCAATCCCCTTTAAATTTTCTCTCCTTCAGGCTAATCACTTCACATCATTCAAACATTTTTCTAAAATATGGTTGCCAAACCCTTTCACCATCCTGCTCTGTGTTTCCCAGTTCTATATTTTGTTAATGTTCCTCTTAAAGTGTGACATCCTACACTGAGCCCAACATACCAAATGTCTTCCAATCAGTGTAGACCAGGGGTGGAGAACTTCTGGCCTCAAGGCTACATGTGGCTGTCTAGGCCCTCAAGTGCAGCCCTTTGACTAAATCCAAACTTTACAGAACAAATTCCCTTAATAAAAGAATTTGTTCTGTAAAACTTGGACTCAGTCAAAGGGCTGCACTTAAAGACCTAGGTCACATGTGACCTCAAGGCTGCATGTTCTCACCCCTGCTGTAGACTGTAGTAAGACTGTTACCTTAACATTTTGTTGGCCATTTCACACTGTAAATTAATAATAAACTTCTAATCAACTTTTAAAACCTTGCTGTATTTTCTTCATCTGTACTACTGTTAATTCAAATTTTCTCTCATTTTATACCTATACCCTTGATCTTTTTGCGTTTAAATATTGAACTTTATCTGTATTTCCATTTTGCTAATTTTACTTGCCATTCTGGCCAGCCAAATCTTTTTAGTCTAGAGATTTTTCTGTTATCCACACCAAAACTATCTTCCTTGTTGTGTGTCATTTTACCCATTTGATTAGTATGCCTTTAACATCTTCATGTAAGAAAAAGTGTTGACCAAGATAGACTCCCAGACCTCCTACCAGACACTTCCCTTTAAACTGAATCAATATACTAATTAGCATACTTTGATATTGTTTTTTTAAAATACTACAAATCCTTCTCTCTCCACTTTCATACAACCTACATTTCTAACATCCTCAAAGTTATCGTAAGACGCTGTCAAATCTCTTGAAATCTAGATGCATTATATGTATAGTATTTTCCTGATGTATTTATTTAAGAACTTTTTTTTCTTTTGTAAGTTTTTATAAGAAAAGATAGCATGGCATAGTGCAGAAAAAAAAGAAGGTGATTTTGAGTCAGGAAAAAATTGAGTTTAAGTACTGCCTCAGATACATTACCTGTATGTGACCATGAGCAAGTTATTTAACCTTAGAGTGCCCCTGTGGATCTCTGCAAATTTATATAATTGTTTATATGTAATGGTGAAAGGAATTTCTATATTAAGATTTTCCCATACTGTTGTAATCATGAGTCCAGACCTCTTACCCCCTTTAAAAATAGAGTTCTCATAACTCTTCTGTTTTAGAATTTTGCAGGGAAATGATGTTAAACTAACCACTCCATTCTTTTCATTTAAAAGATGCAGATATTTTTCTCATCCCCAGCCTTCTAGTACCTTTCTTATCCTCTTAAAACTTAATACAGTATTTCTATTATCACATTAGCATGGTTGTATCAGAGCTTAGCCTAGTGCTTTGCTCATAGTAGTGTAAAAACAATGCTGCTAGCAGCTGCTAAAGGGGTGTAAGACCCAACAAGACCAGCAACAAGAGCTGCCAGCACAAGTTCTTTGATGTGTTTTTCTAAGGAAAGCAACTTTAAGGGATTGGCAGTCTCACTTTAATCAAACATACGTATATCATTCACTTAGTTCAGGGAGAAAAGCCAGCACCCTGAACTTCAGAGCAAATACAAACAGAAAATATGAACAGATCAAATAGCACAATTCAACAGACAAGCTTTGTTTGATCAAGACATCACATACATAGTTACCAAAAAGAGAAGCACCAACATATGGGTTTTATCAAAGCTGGGGGCTCCAGTGGTACCCAGAGTCTCTACACCAGCACTCTTCCAATGAGTGAGAGCCCCAAACAAAATGCTAACCTCTGAGTTTATATACCCTTCTTAGGGACTGAAGGCTTCATACCTAATCAGCAAAAGGATGTAGGCCTGGGGCTTTACATCTAGTTAACAAAAGGGTGTGGGCCTGGGATTTTGCACCTAGTAAGACTTAATCAAAGGCACTTGATTACTTTAGCATTCTAAAAGAGAAAACAGTAAAAAAAAGTCCCACATTAATTAATATTACAAGTAGATACTTACTAAATAAATGTTCACTGAATTGAACATTTAACTTATTTTAGAATTCTAGGAATAATTTTCCATGGATGAAGACCTGAAATTATTTAAAACACTTACATCCTTATTTCCTCATTTATCTTGTTGTTCAATTTCCCTTCAACCATTCTTCTATTTTGAAGATTATTCACTTTTCATAGAGAAGCAGAAGAAAAGTTATGTTTTTTCTGTCACTTTTTAACATTACATGGTCTTCTCCAAGCAATCACTCTGGTTCCTTGTCCATCTTACTCAAAATATTCCTTCAGGTGACCTAGGTTCTTAACATTGGAATCATTCTTGACTCTTAACTTTAACTCCTATATCCGATCAGTGACATTTCCTGTCAATTCTACCTTTATACATCTCTTGAATCTGTCCCCTTCTCCGTACTCACACAGTCACCACCCTATTTTATCACCTCTTTCATGGACTGTTTCAAAAGACCAACCTCCCTGCCACCAATCTTTCCCCTATAATCTATCCCCAACATAGCTGCTAAATTGTTATTTCTAAAGCACAAGTCTGACAAAATCACTCCCTTGTTCAGGAAGCTTTAGCACTTGCCTGTTGACTTTAAGATAAATACAAATTACTCTTACTGTAATTAGGAGCTTATAGCTTATTAAATTTCATTTTTGTCAGTCATCTAAAATCTACCTTTTTTCCCATGTCCTCCTATTGAGAAAGAAAGAAAAACAAAACACTCGTTAAAAACATATTTAATGAAATAAAATTCCTGCATTGGCAACACCTCCCAAAAAGTGTCTCAATCTGTACTGTGAGTCTATCACCTCCCTGTCCAAAGGTGGGTAGCATTTTCCATCTTGAGTCTTCTAGAACTGTGGTTGGTAGGAGCCTATAATTTGAATGATCTACTTTCTTCTTCTTGAAAATTGGAGAGAATCTCCAATCCCACAGAATTTCTCCTTTTCATGGTTCTTCAGAGATCATTGAAAGGTTCAGCAATTATGCAAATCCTTCACCAATGTAAAATATAATGCATCTGACTTAGGTAACTTGAATGAATTTAGGAAGGAGCAGCTGTCACTTAGGTATGGAGGGTGGCAGGCAAATATTTGGAGGGGGTCCTATCTAGATAAACAATTTTATTTAAAATGAATTACAAAATTAATGGGTCCATGTACAGTATACTGATTTATCAATGAAGATTTAGAATACTGAGTAGAGGAAAAGGTACTTCTCTATTTGTTTATTGCCCAGTCAGTGCTCCTGAAGATTCTTTGTATTGTCCAGGTAGGGTGGGCAAGGCTTCAAGCCACTCTGAGGGAGAGCAGGGCAGTCCAAACAGTGTGGTAGTTGATACGATTATGTGCAATGCAGTATCTCATAACCATGTTTGGTGTTCGTGTCAACAAGGGGCTGGGTCTCCCCACAGCTCAGCCAAGGTAGCAAGGGTCTGTGGCAGCCTGGTCATCAATGCTTTGACAAAATATATCTCCTCACCTCCCCATGAAACACCATGGGGAATGGGCTGGATACAAGTGGGGCTTCCCCAGCACCCAAGAAAGGTGATGGAAGCCAATAAGAACAATGGTGGCTGCTATTCAGACCTATCAACCAGGGTCCAGATCCAAAGCCCTAGGGAGTCCAGATTATCTAGGTTCCTTTTCTCTTAGCCACCTGACAGACGTAGACACTGGTTTTCAGGTTGCAGTTTAAGGCCGTGGGCAATTCTAAAATCTGTATCTGATGGTGATGTTTTAGATTGTGAGTTTTGGGGAGAAGGGAGGGTGACTGACCTTCAGATCAGGATCATTGGGGCTTGGAAAACCTGCTGCTGAGGCATAGGATCTTGATATCCTAGGACCTGGGAGCTGGATGTAGGGGTTTCTGTCAACATGCAGTTTTATAAGGGGTCACAGGAGAGGGAAGGAGTTTAGAGGGAGGTCTCCCTCCCCCACACCATATATACATACCCCTGGAAGCTTCTCTGGGGCTTAGCCAAGGTGGTAAAAGCCATTGATAACGAACTCTACAGGCAACTACTTCAGCCATCTCCTAGGGTCCATGCTAAAAGCCCAAGTGTGGCCAGGATAGCTCAGCAACCTGGCAGGCACCAGAAGGCACTAGACTCTTGGCTAATGTCAAGAACACAGTCAATTTTAAAATCTGGGACTGTTAGTAAGGTCCTTGTCTCTGGGCGAGCCAATCTTTGTGGCTCTGGGGAGCAGCTACTGCTGTCAACTTGCCTGCATCTAAGAGCAGGACAGCTAAACTCCTCTTTTGTTTCTCTTTGGTCATCTTGGATTATAATTTCTAGTTATGTTTTTCTAGCCTTCTCAATCTGAAGATTATTTGCTTTGGCATATTTCTTTGCTTGTATAGTTTGGTATATATCTTTATATCCCTAGAAATGCCCGTGCATGGTGCTTGCATAGTAAATGCTTGTTGAATGAGGAAAATGCTACTTCTCTGATGTCCATTATCTCATAATCCCTCAGGTATCAGTTCTAGTGCCCCTCCTTCCTTTTACTGCCTTCAGTGTGACTAAAAAAGTATCCTTTTGTTGCCTTTATTACAAGTATTAAATTTCTTTTAAGTATTCCTTTACTAATATGATTATCACAGGACTGAGCCACTCCTTTCTAATTTTTCTCAATTTCCAGATCTCTAGTGGCTGTACATCTTTTTTTAAATAAATAGAATATTTCTTTTTTTGTACTTTTGAAATGTCATCTTGTTAATAAACTTCCTACCTCTACATTGTCATATCACTTTAATAGTAATTCAACTTTCTGCTTGCCCTACCTTTTAAAAGATTAAATAACCATAACAACACAACAAGAATTACTCAGATGCCCTGCTTTTAACAGAGAGAAACCTCTAGCACAGGAATTTTTACTTACCCAGCAGATGTTCATATGGTTTAAATACCTTGTCACAGCTATGTTCTTCTACCTCTGTATCCATTTTAGTATATACATCTGGAACTCCGGGTCTATTTCTTCCTTCTGATCAGATGATCCTTAATATGCTTCTACTTTGATATCGCTTCCATTTCTCTCTTATCTTTACTCATGAACTCTTGCTTGAACATCCTTCCTAATTTTTTACAGAATTTCTTTATACTGTCTTGTTAAACTATACTACCTTTCTCATTGGTCCAGTCAGCTCCTTTTGAATCAGACATACATTTCCACTACATATTCCCATATAATAAAGTTTTCATGGTACTATAAGGTCATAAATTCCTTTTCATTTAAATTGATAGTTAACTTTGCTTATTGTATTGTATTCATTCATTTATAGATATAGGTTAATATCATCCTAGACCTAGAGATGGAAGAGTCTATGGAATTAATCCAGTTCAACTCCTTTATTTTACAGACATGAGGAAACTGAGATTCAGAGAGATTATGTGATTTGGCCAAGATCACACAAAAAATGAGGCATAGCTATTTGAACTATAGAACATTTCTAATCTAGATAAGAATCCAGATCCTTTGGCTTCAAAGTCAGTGATTATTTTTAACCTGAGTCATGAGTATTATTTCTTCCCCTCTTACTTCTGGTTATTGGGCTGCTTGGCTACTCACAAGATAGATGAGATGAATTGACCAATTCTTTTCCTTCCAGTGAGATGGAGAACCACCATATGTCCTGATACTATGCCCTGCAGACCCCAGCACTGCTATTTGAACTACTAATGAACACTAAGGACTCCTCAGCCTATCATCTACTCTACTGCTTCACTCTTGGGACTTTTATCAGTCCTGCTGCTGACTCTCTTTTTTGGGTTGTCTTCTCCAATTAGACTAGTACATGTTCCTTGAGAACAATTTTTCTATTTAAGTTCCTAACCCTAAGCATAGTACTTGGAACATAGCAAGTGCTCAATAAATGCCTTTTCACTCAATCATTCTTGTTTCCTGTGAATTACTGAACCCTTTCACTGCTATTTTTCATTTTAGTACTATTTCTTGTAGTATCTTATTTGAAAATGTTTTACTTCAGTCTTCATTTTCAGTTTAAACTCCAGCCCCCTCCTCTCAGATCAGATTAGCATATTTCCAGGCAAACATAATTTTCTTGGCTTGAAAAGCCCATCATTTCTCTATCTTAAACCATTTTTCAGAAAGCTAAATCCCATTAGTCATTTTAGTGAACTATTCCTTTCCCATATCATTCTTTCTCTTCAGAAGGCCCTAACCTTACATTGGTAGCAGTAATAGAAATAATCACTTGTGTCACCTAAGACATTGTTTCCTAGTTAGAATTTAATAACACCTAAAGATTCTTCCCAGGTTTCTTTTTTATAGCTCCCTTACTTTACCAGAAGTTGTCAAGTTTCAAGTCTAAAGAAGCTATCACATTCCTGACAAAATCCCTAGGAAAATCTTTCCATATAGTAATGTTATTAACTAGATATACAACAATTTCCATATTTCTCAGTAGAGAGCTCATGGTCCAGCTCTTCTTCCTATGACAATTAAAGTATCTCTTAAATACTGATGACAACTGTAGATCATTCCTAATCTTTCTGTGAAGTATGGAAATTTGGGTCTTCAGAATGTCCGTACCTTGCTTCTAGAAGAAGATCCTTGGGCTTATTATGTAGTTTCATTGGTTTCGTTTCCCCTCTTCCAACTATATTTCACATTCTCCTATCTTCTAATATTTTGACACTAATTTCAAAAATACTTGCATTGTAGAGTCAAGACTGGAAAAAAGAAGGCATGGTCTTTGTTCTTAAGTAATTACAGCCAACTTTGAACAAAACAACTATATCAAGTTAAATATGTGCAGTATAATATATGCCAGCTTTTTTGGTTGTTTTTCAGTTATTTCAGTCATTTCCAATTCTTCGTGACATCATTTGAGGTTTTCTTAGCAAAGATACTGGAGTGGTTTGCAATTTCCTTCTCCATCATGTTTTACAGATGAGGAAACTGAAGCAAATAGGGTTAAGTGACTTGCCCAACGTCACACAGCTAGTGTCTGAGGCTGGATTTGAATTAAGGTATTCCTGTCTCTAGGCCCAGTGCATATCAATTGGGCCACCTATCTGCTTTCTATGCCAGCTACTAATTGCAGTAAACAAACTGTTACACCTACATTTCATAAAACATCTATTAAATGTTTTCTTCATTTTAAATCATAAATTTACATTTAACACAATATTTACAGAAATATTCCTATTAGTATTATTGTCATTCCAGTTGAATTATAGCACCAAACAGATTCCTATTGTTATTACTTCATTTTATACCATAGTTAATTTGGTACTGTCATAATTTCAATGTAGGAGTATCATTAACAATAATTATATGATAATATGCTGAGCACACAATATATTGTATCATATTTATAAAACTTTACTTATCCTAAGCCTTCCTGCTGCACAATAATCTTGTTGCCTTTTTTTTTAAATATCTTATCAGAGCTGTCATGATGAGGAAGATGACGATGGTGAAGAAGAAGTTAAGAGTTTTGAAGTAAGAGTGGCATTTTTGTTTTCTCTTTCTACCTGGAAACATTATTTCATAGCTTATAACCGACATTTATGTTTCTTGCTTCATGCTTCCTGCAGCTTATTGTGTCAATGAACTGCATGTTAGAAGCTGAATTGACAAATTTGAGTTCTAACATTTATGGAAAGGGGCAGAGGAAGAGGGGTGGCGGGAGAAGGCAGAACAGTAGAGCAAAATAAAACCCATATGTTCAGAATGAGTGTTTCCCAAGAGCCTCAGAGATACTAGTGCTTCTATTGAACTTTCAAACATTTTGTTACTTGGGAAATAGTTCCCCTTGAAATCCTGATAGAAATGTAATGAGGGAATGTTTTACTGGATCAGAAACATTGCTGGGGTTTATCGTTACACCTTTAATTATTCATGCTTATTATTTTGGCTTAAGCTTTAATGAAAAACATGGATATTTTTAATAATGATTTTTTCCTGAATTTTAAAAAGTCACAAGATTGAAGATTTTGGCCATTTTTGATTTCTGCCAATCAGACCACTCATTCCTTGTACATATGTAGATAATCACACATGGTACAATTTGCATGCATGAGGCAGGGGTGTCAATTTTCTTAGGACTGCATTTTTCTAATATTTATCATACTGATTCTTGTATTTACATATCTTATCTACAGATATATATTTTTGAAACTTTATGATTATTAATCAGTTGCTTTTCCTTAGAGAGGCAGGTAATTATCCACCCCTACATTTATTGAACATTGTTTCTTTTCAAATGAGAAGAATTACTCTTTGCTAACTGTCATTCTTCTCAACTATTGGTTCAATTTCCATTCAGAATTTTTGTTTTAAGAAACCAGTACAAAGAAACAAGATCAAATTAATTTATTTCTCTATTACCTCATTTATGTCTAAATTTTGAAATAGTAGTATGAACACATATCAGCAATCAGCAATAATTATTAAAATACAGTGGATTCATTAAAAAAGATTTTTTAAAAAAACAATACCTTTTCTGGTATTGAGCCTTCTTATAATAGCTATATATATATGCATCTCTGCAATGCTGAAACAAATGATAAAAAAAGATGTGGAAATAAGTAAAGTTACTGACCCCAAAACCCCACACATAAAATTAATATCTTGCCTTTTTATCCAATAAATATGGTAATTTTGAGTCCATCTTTATTGATTGGAGAATAAAGTAAATTTTATTTTTAAAAATTCAAGCAGCAAATGATATTGTCTGAGGTGCACATCATGTATGGTCTATCAGTTGTCTTCAGAGCAATTTTGTGGACACTTGTTTATTGCTATTTTGCTTCTTGTCCTCACCCTTCCTTAAGGTCACAGGATCCCAACGCAGCAAGGTAAAAAATATATATATCTATGTGTATTTGTCTGGGTCTGAGTTTCAGTTTCTTGTGACATTTACCTTTGTTAGACCCAACATCTTGGATGCATTTGTAGAAAAAGTTCTTGAAAATCTTTCTCCAAGTTTGTGGCAGCAACGCAACTTGTCTTATCATTGACTCTCATCTGGATTAAAATAGTATGTTCTTCTTGTTATTTGGAGGAGTCACGATTTCGAAGTTTTGATAGGCATGGTAATGCCTAAGGACTTAAAGATTTGCCAAGAAAAATTATTCTATCTTTTGATATCACCAGATTCATGCTTCATCTGGCTTCGTCTTTCTTGATGTCATTTGACACAATTCTAGTTCTGAGAAAACAAAGTAGGGAATGTTGCTGAAAGTAGATAGTTCACTTTTTCAATGAAATGTCATCATAATGGTATCCTACCATGTAAATTTTAAAATTACTCATAGTAAATGACTGTTTCAAAAAGAGCAGTCCAGGTCTCCATAATCCAAAGTGGTATTTGTAACCCATCATGAAAAACTTTTGCAATACCAGTTTTTTTTTAAGTTCTGCCAAAAGGCAAGTTCTCAGTCCAAAACTACAGATTTAGGCAACTGTGATTTTGTTATTTTTAAGTATTCTCAGGAGCTCGGTGAGGCAGGTGTATCCAAAAAGTAGCATAATGAAAATTTGATTCTTGATTTCAAGGGAGGGTTATCTTCCTTCTAACTAGCTTTTGAGCACCTTTCCTGGTGGTGTCAGCAAATAAGGTTTAGCAGATATGAGATTCTCCCCAAAGGTGTAGGTACCAATGATATGACAAAGACAAAGGATCACTGAGGATTCCTTTCAGTTTTAAGACAGTGGAACAGATATGAGATGGAGATATTTTCTGGATTTGATATTGGGCCTTATCTAATCTGAGACAAATTATAACACTAAAGCATAATCTCTAGATAATGATATTCTTAAACAAGAACATATTTTAGGTGTGTGATGTGTAAGAAAATGTTTTCATGTTCTTACGAGACATATAAGTGTGTTGGACAATATATTGTATGAACCTTGACTACACATAAAATGTTTTAACTATTCTCTGGGGCATTCTGGCCAACTGGATAGAGAGCTTACCTCACAGTAAAAATCTGGTTTAAAGGCCTGCCCTGACACATACTTGCTGTGTAGCTTTGAGTAAATCAGTTAACCTCTCAAGTGTCCTGGTTGTTGTTCAGTCATTTCAGTGGTGTCTGACTCTTCATGATACCATTTGGGGTTTACTTGGCAAAGATACTGAAGCAGTTTGCCATCTCCTTCTCCAGCTCATTTTACAAATGAGGAAACTGAGGCAAACAGGGTTAAGTGACTTTTTCAGGGTCACACAACTGGCAAGTGTTTGAGGTCAGATGTAAACTCAGGAAGAAGAGTTTTCCTGACTCCAGGCGCAGCACTCTGTCTGCTGAGCCACCTTGCTGCCCCTACACAATGCCTCATTTCAGAGAATATTTGCTCTTGCCAGGTGATTGTACCATCAAAATCAGAGGTTCAAGTTAAAAAACAAAATCAGAGGCCCAATTTAAAAAAAAAGCACCATAAAACTGTTCTTTTAGGCTACATATTATTGGTTGAAAAGCAAAAAAATAAAATTAGACAGATAGGTTTCTATTTTATCAAGCTGATACCTAGTCATTCTTTTACCAGTTGTTTTCTTCAAAATGAATGGATATTGTTATATCATGTAGCTACACTCATTGTGAAATTCTTAGCTACTCTTACATTATGTTCCATTAATGAGTTCTAGAAAGAAATATATCTTTTATAATATAATTAATTATTATAAATGGGATATAATTAATAGTTAGTGTCATTTGGTTATATACTGCTGACAATGTTTATCTTTTCACTTCCAAAAGCCAGTGAACCTAACCTGTCCAAGAATCTTTCAGTCATTCAACATTTATTAAGCACCTACTACATGCTAGGCACTATGCTAAGTGCTGGGAATACAAAAAAGAAGCAAATAGACAACAGACAACACCTACAGTCACCTACAGGAGGAAGCAACGAGTAAACAAATATGTTCCAACAAGCTATCTACCAGATAAGTAGGAAATAATTAAAAGAGGAAAGACACTTGAATTAAGAGGGGTTGGAAAAGGCTTCCAGTAGGCGATGGGATTTTAATTGGGACTTAAAGGAAGCCAGGGAAACCAGGGGGGGATATGAGGAAAGAGAGCATTCTAGGTATGTGGGACAGTCAGAGAAAATGCCCAGAGCCAAGAATTGGAGTATCTTTTCATGGAACAGCCAGGAGGCCAATGTCACTGGATCAAAGACTTTATGTTGGGGAGTATGGTATGAGAAGACTGGGAAGGCAGGAGGGATCTAAAAGATGAAGGGCTTTGAATGCTGCACAGTGGATTTTGAATTTGATCCTGGAAGTAATAGGTAGCCCCTGGGGCTTATTGAGTAGGGGGGTGACGTGGTTGGACCTGTGCTTTAAGGGAATCATTTTTGGTGGCTGAATGGAAGATAGATTGGAGTGGAGAGAGACTTGAGGTAGACAGACCCACCAGCAGCCTTTTGTAGTAATCCAGGCATGAGGTGATGAGGGCCTGCACTAGAGTGGTAATAGTGTCAAAGGAAAGAAGGTAGGGTATTTAAAAGATATTGCAAATGTGCTGTCCGCAGGCTTTGGCAACATGGGTAGCAAGAAATAGGAGTCAAGGATGACAACTTGTTTGTGAGCTTGAGGGGCTGGGAGGATGGTCACCCTCTACAGTAACAAAGAAGGTTGTCAGGGGAGAGTTTAGGGGTAAAAATTAGTTCTGTTTTAGATATATTGAGTTTAAAATGTCTATAGTACACCCAGTTTATGATGTCTGAAAGTTAGTTGGAGATGTGAGATAGGTCATCAGAGAGGTTAGGGCAGGATAGGTGTGGAAATTAAATCCATGGGAGTTGATGAGATCACCAAATGAAGCACTATAGATAAAGAGAAGAGGGCCCCAAACAGAATCCTAAGGGAGATCTAGGGTTAGAGGGCATAATCTGAAAGAAGATCCAGCGAAGGAGACTGAGAAGGAGTGGTCAGGTGGGTAGGAGAAGACCCAGAATAGAGTAGTATCCTGAAAACATAGAGAGAAGAGAATATCAAGGAGGGTGATCAGCAGTGTCAGAGGCTTCAGAGAGGTCAAGGACAATGAGAATTGACTAGAATTTATAGTACAGTTGTCACTAACCAAGATATAGGGAAATGTTAAAGAGAAAAGTGACATAAAGAGGAATTACTCTAGGGCAATTGTTTTAATAGTAAATATGAATGAGAAATATTAGAGAAGGAGGTCACAGAAGCGAAACCAAAAACAATGGAGGCTGAACTCTGATGTATATTCAGGAAATGACAACTTATAGGTGTACAGAAGTAATTTGATGGTTATTATCTTACTCAATTTTCTTTTTTGCATTGATAGCTTAATGTTTGGAGCCAATAAGTCTCTTCCACAACGTGTGCATCCTTAACCAGTCTAATATCCCATCTTCAAGTATTCTATTTGTAAATAACTTCTTGTCATTTGGCATTTAAGGTATACTTAACACACACATGCCATCAATTAAACAGTAACATTCATTAATTCATAACTTATTAGCCACTATGTTAGGTATTCTGTACATGAACAATACCTGCTGTTGAAACTATAATAACTGGATAGGCAATCTATATAGTTTTTCCATCAGTACAGATCTCTTGGACAGATACTACAAAAAATGAGTTGGGTCAAGAACCAAACATGAGCAAGAGAGCAGTTTGGATTACATTTGGGAAAATTCCTAATACTTTTAATAATCCCAAGCTGCTTCTTAAAAGCAAGGTCCATCTTCTCAATACCAGTATTATTCTGGGTGGTGTTGTATAGCTTTGTTATTAAATGTTACCAGCTCCAAACAAATGAAACTGATGATAGCTAAAGTGCAGTGAAGACAGATGTGGTGGGTATAAGCAGACTGCAACATATTACATATGTCACTGGAAAATGTAATAGATATAATTGGAGAAATTTATTGTTACAGGGGGGTAGGGAGTCAGGAAAGATGGGCTGATCATGTAGCAAGAATGAAAGATAGCCAATGGACAGTATTTGTGCTACATTTGTATCTAAACAACGTCAAGAGAATTAAAGAAGGTTAATGGACTTTTCCAGGGACACAGCTTGTAAGTGCTAGATTCATTATTTGAACACAGGTATTCCTGATTTTGAGTTCAAGGTACTATCTACTAGGTCACTTGACTAATAGAGCACTGGACTTGGAGTCAGGAAGACCTACATTCAAATCCTTCCTCAGACTTTAAATAGCTCTGTTACCCTTAGCATGTCACTAAACCTCACTCAGACTCAATTTCTTCATCTATAAAATTACAATGATAATAATAATGTTAATAATAATAATATCCTTATACAATTGTTCTGAAGCTCAAATGAGATCAAGCACTTTGCATGCATTAAAATTCTATATAAATGCTAACTAGTATTATTACATCAATGAGATGAAACAAATATTAGAATACCAAAGTGCTAATTATTATCTCAGAACAGGAAGCTATAGAAGAGGAAGAAGACTCCAACTCTGTAGTTAACTATAACTTATAATTCACTTGTGATGGTTTCTCCTTCCATTGCTCTTTAGTAAATTTCCCTCCTACTGAAGTTCCAACTATCCTTCAAGTTGTACTTCAGTTGCTTCCTTCTATATGAAGCCTTCTCTGGTCTTCTCAGATCTTCTGAGTCCTGCAGTCATGCAAGTCTTTCTTAGAACTCTCATGATACTTTTTTTTTGTTATTATTACTATGTACTGAGAAATGTACCTTGTATCAGAATTATTTTTGTAGTGACTTCTCTCTCCTACCAGATTTTAAGCTCCTTGAGGGGATAGGCTGTACTTTATTCCTTTTTATATGCCCGTATATTCTTTTATATGCGAAGCACAGCGTTTTCCGGATAGTTGGCACTCAACAGATATCTTTTGAATAGTAAACAAATTGTTAAACAATAGATAGTATGAACACATGAAAAATGCCCTGTGATTATGTTTTGGGTGACCAATTTTCTAGTACCTGGTTGGTTATTTGTATGAAAATTTAATGTTAACATCTGACATTTGATTTTATTTTATATCCTAATATATTTGGAAACTTCATAAAGTTCTCAGAATCTTACTGAGGGATTATAATAATAAATTTAGAAACAGGGCCCACGTTTGGTAGACAGCCGGTCTACTTTCAAGAACATTGGATTTTGAGTGAGACACTTGGGTTTGGATCCTGCTTAATTTATACTTGTTACCTATGGGATGTTAAGCAAATCATTTAACATCTCTTGGCCTAAGTATCTTCATTTGTTAAACGAGGGAGTTTGATTAGATAATTTCTAAGACTTCTTCCAGCACTTAATTCTATAACCATAAAAGTATACAAACTGCATAGTAATATTCTAATCAGGAGTTTTCTTCTTTAAGTGACAGGCACATATTTAAAGGTAGAATTATTTTCATTTGTGATAGAATTCATTTTCATGGTGAGATTCATTCATTAATTGGTTTCTGATTGAATATAAGCAGACATGGTGTGACATGAAAGGCATCAGAGAATCTCAGGATTTAAAAAAAACACCTCAAACCAGTACCTAGTAAACTAGAGACCCCCCCAGAACATGCCTGCCAAGTGGTTGTTCAACCAGCATCTTCTCAAACACCTTTAGAAAGGAGGAACCTACCACCTCCCTAGGAAATCTGTTACACTTTGGAAGAATTCTAATTGTTAGAAAGTTTTCCCATAAATTATATTTGCTTCTTAGCATCTTTTGCCCATTGCTCCTAGTTCTATCTTCTGCAGCCAAGCAATACAAATCTTGTCCCCTTTCCGCACAATCCTCTTTCAGATACTTGAAAACAGCTGTGTTGGCCCCTCAAATCTTCTCCCATCCACTATTCTTTCATCGACCATTCCTATAATTTATGCTCGTATGATATGATCACCAGACTCATCACTAACCTGGTTCTCTTTCACTTCCCACACCCCAGTCAGCACCCAAACTTCTATCTTTAGGTCTATCTCATTTAGGTTTACCTCATATAAAAATCACAGAGAATTGATGTGTCAGTATTTTGGGATGTACAGAGTATATTTTGAGATTGTAAGCACAAGGAAATATGGGTATAGGTATTAAGCTATATAGCAATATATGTTTAAATATATCTATGTTTATTTTGTATGGTATAATAAACCTAGTTGAAGTATATAATTGTCATATTAACTACATTTAATTCAATTCCCCTTTCCTATTCAAAAGTAGAAATATATTTCATACAGAGATAGCCTTTTCATCATGATATAATTAAAAGAGCATGGTATGAGTCAGAAAACCTAAATTTTAGTCTAAGCTCTGCTATTTATTTTCTTTTTTACCTTGGCCAAATTGACTAATCTCTCTGGGACTTAGTTTCCTTATTTTTAAAATGAGGGATTTGGACTGGATAATATCTAATGTATTTTTAAATTCAGAAATATGGCATTTGTAATCAGTTGCACACAAGAAAAGTCTCTCTCTTCAAATAAATTCTAAAATGGTACTTATAACCATGAAAATGATAACATGAGAGAAGCTTTTTTTGTCCTTCCATTCACTTTTATAGATCATTTTCAGATAAGTCATAATTGAGAGGAAAAAATAACTCCTTTCTACTACAGAAACAGTACTGGAAATTTCCTCCCAAGAGTACAATAAAATTCTTTTAATTGTAGCTACCTGATATCTGAGATGCCAATTTTTACAGCCTATTTCTTGACCAAAATTATTCACAACTGTTATTGAACATGTACACATTTTTTTCCTTTAACATCTAGATGAGAAGATCCTCTTTACCATGTACCCTATGTTACTCTAGTTAGCCATCTTGTTTTCTATTTTCTATTTTTCCTACATATATACATATACATATATATATATGTGTATATGTGTGTGCATTTCTTAGGAGAGGAAATGTAGAGTGGATATTTTCTTTATTGTGCTACATAATCCTTGTTTTATATTTTCTTTCACAAAATTTCATTTGTATATCTTGTTTTTTGCATCACAAAATTTCCCCCCAGTATCATTTTCCCACTACCAAGTAGGCATTGCATATAACAATGAATTTTTTAAAGAAAGGGGGCAGGATCACCAGAGTGATTGAGAAAGTCTGAAAATATGTGCAGCATACAATATTCCACACTGGTGGACATTGTTGGCTAACCTAAAGAATGTGACTTAACAGCATTTTTGATCATTTTATGTTGTTGTTCAGTTGTTTTAGTTGTGTCCAACTCTTCGTGACTTGATTTAGGGTTTTCTTGGCAAAAATACTGGACTGGTTTGCAATTTCCTTCTCCAGCTCACTTTATAGATGAGAAAACTGAGGCAAACAGGGTTAAATGACTTGCCCAAGGTCACATAGCTAGTAAGTGTCTGAGGCCAGTTTTGAACTCAGGAAGGTGAGTCTTCCTGACTTCAGGCTCCATACTCTATTACTCCATACTCTAGCAGTGGCTCCACCTTGAACCATTCCTTTGGTAGTTTAGTATTGTAGAAGCTGTCAGCAAGATCTTCAGTTATAAAAGCTGTTTCATCTTAGCTGCATATCCTCTTTTTAATGTACTTTTTAAAGTAATTGAGAATGAGCTGAATGTTCCACAAACATTCCTGCAAAAACATAATTGTTCATAATATCTGATCACATTTCTGTATTCTAAATAATATAGAAGTATAATTTAGAAAATCCATTCCACTTTTTGTTGATTTAATCTTCTGAATTTTCAATCAAATAAAAAAAGTGCATATCAACTGCACTGTGTCTAGTATATAGTATGAATGCTTGTTCCCTTCACTTCCCTTCCCTCTTTCCTTCAATAAGTTTATTTCTTCTCATACTTTTTATTGTTCATGACAGTCTATTTGCAATTACTTGCTACAGGATTTTAACACAAAAAACTTGGATAAAACTTGTGATAGCAAGTAAGATGTCATATGAAGTGGACTTCTAAGATTCCAATTATTATAGTTGTTAAATGCTTAAGAAATATCCATGCTAGAATAATGCTAGAGTTGGACAATTTCACATTGGTCATTTGTAAGGATGTCTTTTTGATATTGAGAAATGAAAGTGTAGAAAAATTTTAGTAATATTGAAGAGTAGAGCACAAGGAGAAATTGTTATGATGGAATGTGAAAATCAAATTAGTTGAACATCAAACTAAAATATTTTAATCAGTGTAACTTGTATTTATATGTATTTTCTTCTAAAGAGCTCGTTGACTAAAATTGAATGTATACAAAAAGAATATTGATGTTGTGTTGGCTTTTGCATCTTTTCATATGACAAAACTACCGAATACTGTATTACCTATAGTTTAATTTTCTTTAGATTACTTCAGCAAAAACTATTAACATTGCAAGATACTTTCATGTAACCAATTTTTCAACATGAGTTTATAAATTATTTATTATGTATATTCAAAGTATTGAATAAAGAGGACAACATAATTGTTTTCTCTATAATGTAAACATAATTTCATTTTCTACAAAGAAGTAACATATTCCAAAAGCCTAGATTTTTAGTATCTATAGCACTACAGAGTATCCAAATCTCTTTTTTGTTTTTTACAGTAATGATTTGAATCATAATCATTAGCAAGTTCTTGCCACTTTATTTCTTTCCATCTTTCTTGCATGTAATTATCAAATTCAGTTTCTGTCAGTAGCTTTTTATTATTCTGTTTAGAAAGTAAAAAATTCATCCTGTACAAATCTTCTCTATATCTCTAGTATATTGTGAGTCCTTTAAAATACATCAAATAAAATAATATTAAAACATTATTTCCTCTTGGATTTAGAAATATATAATTCAGTTCTTAAAAGTGCATTCTCTTTTAGATCATAACTTGCTTCCTTAAAATGTATAGTAGAAATCTTAAGGTAAATATGATGATATTTTTCTCAACAAACATGGAAGACTTGAAAAAAACTATACAACTATACTGAAGATTATTGGGCCCTATAGGAACCATACCAGTCAGATTCAAATCATCAACTTTTAGCTGCAATTGCCACTTGTAAATTCCAGCAAAGTACTGAAGATTGTCCTTCCTGAAAGAAGGAATCTACTGTATTGGTCAAAAAATTCTAGTTTAAAATACACATAACCTTTTCTACTCTGGAAAATAGGATTAGAAAAACTCTGACTGCCAAGAAATAAAGGACCATTGTTATTTCTGCTTCTTGTTTTCTTCTCTCTTCTTGATCTTAACTTTAGGCAGACTATTGAAGATGCAAAAGGACTGTGCTCTTTGTTGAGAATTGTCTTATTTTGTTTCACTTCTTTAGTGCCAGTAGCTTGAGATACACTCACAAAGTATGAGATAGAGATTTGATTGCAAAGTTGTTACACTGAAAAGAAACTGTTATTTGATTTGTATTTCAAATTCAGATATTCAGATCACATCTCTTGTCTCACTGATAAATGAATCTACTCTTGAGAGCTTCATCACTACCTATTTGTGATAACATCTAATGATTCTTAATTCTCTCACTTTTTAAAATCAATACTCTTTGTCTGGGGATAAATTTAAATTAACTTTATTTTTTCAAAATGCTTCCCTTCTTCTATAACCCTGGCAAAATTCCAGAAGTATAGAATAACCATGTAGTCATTTTAATTTGAGATTGTATTAAAATTCTGAAATTAAAAACAACTTCTCACACTAAGATATGCCTTTTCTGTTTTTAACCAAGTCTGTGATTTAATTGATAAAGAAAATTCTCAGTGAAGAATTCCTTCTACCAATAAAGTTTGGCACATGCTAATTCGTAATTTTAGAAAATTGCTTGGGGGGTAGTGAGAAGTTAAGTTTTTTGTCTAGAGCCACACAGTATGTATGAGAGGCAGGACTTGAGCCAAAGTGTTTCTTACTCCAAGGCCATCTTTCCATCATGTGCTGCCTTTCACAAATCAAAAGCTATCCTAAGTAAAAAAATAGAAATAAAAATAAAAACTGCCTCCATAGGATGATTTCTAGGAATATCAGTTGTCTGTTTCCATTTGACAATTACTTTACAATATCCTGGATTTTATTCTGATTATGGTAACTCTTTAAAAAATTAAATCATTCACCTAACATACCAAAATTATAGCACTTTCCTAAAATATGGGAGGAAAAAACTATGAACTAGAAAGTAAAATATAGTGAATTGTATTTTTCCCCTGGCTCTGATATCCTAAAGAATATGAATCTTATTTTCTTCCACTTAGGTCCCACTTATTATCCTACACTTTTTTTTACAAGACTTTAAAGTTATGATGTACTTTTCAGTAATAAGGGATTCAATGAAATAGACTAGGCGATTCTTAGAAAAAACAATGCAGTAAAGAAGAATTACTGATTGCCACTCAATCTAAAAATGTAGCCATTAATAGTGTATAGTAGGGATAAGATTGACCTGGCAGATCTTCTCACTCGGTATACCTTTTGCCTGGATGCTTACTCAAGTGAGTCTTTTTGTCTTCCAAAAAAGTATACACAAATGACCCCAGTGCTAGGTGCTGTATATACAAAGCAATAAATAGAGTCTAAAAATGGTGTTTACAGTCAGTGTACTTTGTCACATTCAGCCAGGAATTTAAAATTTTTAATCCAAGATGTTCCATCTTTGAGCATTTCTACTCACCTATGCCCATGTTTGGTGGTTGTCTGTCAAGTCAACCTGAGGCCTGTCTTCATTTGTTCTCTTGTACCAATGCAGGAACTGGCCCTTTTTCTGCCTACATCTCTTCTCATCCCTTGGTTTTTTTGCTGGTGGAGATGATATGGTGTTTGCCTTAATGTATTTTCTTACCACTCTTTTATTGAAAAGCTCTTCTTTGAACAAAACATAAGTCATTTAAGCTGGAAGTGAACACTGTAAGCAGCTTTAGCAGTAGAAGGAAAATAAAAGATTGTTGGGTCTAAAAAGAAGAATCAAATGTTGCTCCTCAGTTTTTTAAGCAGCACCTGAAGAGCAGACAAAAGGGTTTTCTTTCAGTTTTCCTGAAACTGTGTTGTAACAACAATATAGTTTTGTGTATGTGTGTGTGGTTTTGTTTCCGTTTTGTTTTTTGACTTCACAGGAAGAGGTTTAAACATGAAGGCAAACCTTTTAGATGTTAGCATGGCTACATATAAAGCAAAGCTGCCTCTTTTTTTTCTTTTCTATGCTTCCATTTAGGCCTATCACATAATTTAAGAAAAAAATAAAACTTAACCACAGGAGTGCTAACTGTAGTGTGAAAAAAAAAAACCTGATCAATTTTGTTTTCGCAGCACGATATTATCAAAGATTTAAGAAACAAATTTGCCAGCCTCGGCGAGAACTCTCTGGTAACAGCATAAATGTCTGTGTTGGTTGCTTTTGATTTAAAGGTTTCTTTTTTCATTTGTTTGAGCCCATTTATTTTCCCCCTCCTTTTAGTTTACTTTATTTTTCATATTATGTAACTAGCAAGCCTTCATTTTTTAAACCTCTTCCATCTTCCAGTGTCTATTTTCCGTACTTTGGATGGAAAGTTTATGGCAGCAAAGCTGTCACTCTGGCTACTTCTGCTGCAGCTGTTCCTGCTCTTAGGTCATATATGTTTTGGCCGTTGTGTTTTTGGACATGATACTAATTGACTGTTTCATGTCCCATTGACTAAGCTTTTCTACCACGCCATTCTGATGGACTCGCTGTCAAAGGGCTCTATGCAACTTTCATTTTGCAACTTATACTGCTTAGTCCCGTCTCAATTCTCCAGCGAACTGGATTGCTCAAGTGAATGATCATACCAGTCTTGAACTTGCTGTGCCTTTATATTTTATTTTTATTTTCTTCTTTATGTTTTCAGTGGTAGTTTAAATGGAAAAGAACAAACTTCAATCATTGCTCCAGCAGCGCCATGCAGTATCGTTTGTTACCACAAGAGAATGCAAAATATAAAGGCACATTGCATTCTTTATTCTTTGGGGGTCAATGTGATTGGGGTGATCAGTATGGAGAAGCACACTACTTAGTTGAAATCTACCTCTTTTTTATATTAGCTTTCAATTTTGGTTAAACTCCAAGATGTCTCAGATCAAGCTTTTCTGTGATTCACTGACAACTTGCAACTCGAGTCATTTGCTGAGCAGTATCAAGTTATGGTCCATGTCATGGGAGATTACTAAAAATGTGAAAAATAAATGCACAAAAACACAATTGAAAAAGTGCAAGTTTAATGAAGTACTACAAAACTGTGATACATGCTTTGGGCTGATCGAACAATTCACAATTGAGAAAATCCATCCTAATAAACCAGCACTAAATATATTGAGAAAAGTAAAAAAGGGGAAAAAATGAGTTGAATATGTTGGTATCTGTTCAGTAACATTGTTTGTGTTGAAATGGTTCATAATGTTGTCATAGAGCCCATACATGAAGAAATGACTTTAAAAATTATGGTCTTTGGACATTTTTTATGTTCACTGATGACCACAACATAAATGATTGGGATTTGTGTTCAGGAAAAAGAAATGGAAAAGCAAAAACTCCTGTACCAGCAAGCACGATTACATGACAGAGGGGCTGCTGAAATGGTGCTACAAACAATTAGTGCCAGCAAAGGTAAGGACCTGTAAAAGGGTCTCCTTAAATAACCTTCTTTCCCCATTGTGATCTCTTTATGTAAATTTCTTATTTATTTCCACATTTAATGGGCATTTTAGTCTCCTATTTATTAAATTTCAATTTTCATCATTTATTGAACCCTCAGCTTACTTTTCCTTTTCCCTCATCTATAAAGGTCTTCTCTCAGAACTCTTACAGAAAAAAACCTGATGTCTCTTAACATTTTGAAATCTGTCCATTATGTCAATTAACAAGTATTTTTAAAAAAAATCTGTTATGTGCTAGGCACTGGGAATAGAAATTGAAAAGTAAGATCATACTTGCCCTCAAAAAGCTTACTTTATGACAGGAGAATATAATACATTCCCAGAAAATAAAATAAAGGTTACATACAAAATAAATACACAGCACTTTAGGGGAAGATGTTTAAGGGGCAATCAAAAAGGACCTCTTGAAGGAGATGAGCCTTAAATTGAACCTTGAAGGGAACTAGGGATTCCAAGAAGTAGAAGGGAGGAGGTAGCATCCCAGGTATGAAGAATAGCTGAGGCAAAAGGTCCAGAGGCAGGGTTTACAATGTACTATTCATATAGAACAAGACAGTTGAGATGGAGCACATACTGTCTAAAAAGGAGGAATGTGTCATCAACCTGAAAATATAGGCCAGAGCCAGATTGTGAAGGGCTTTAAATTCCAGATATATTCCAGATAAAATTCATATGTTACTATGTTCTAGAGGTAATGGAAGTCCAGTGATATGGTCAAACTTAAGCTTTAGGAATATCAGTTTGGCAGCAATGTGGAGGCTGGATTGTAGAGGGCAGAAGTTGGATATAGGAAGCCAAATAAGAAGCTATTGCAGTAGTCCAGGCAAGAAGTGATGAGAGCCTAGACTAAGATTGTTATGGTATAAGTAGAGAGAAAACAGTTGTGAGAGATGCTTAGGAGATGAAATCAACAAGGTTTGGCAAAGAATTGGATATGCAAAGTGGGAAAGAATGAAAAGTCAAGGATGATTCCTAGATTGTAAACCTGGTAGAGGAATCAAAGGTGGTACCTTTGATAGATAGAAACAGAGAAATTAAGAGGAAGAGTCGGTTTCGGGGTGAAGAGAAATGTTATAGGGTTAAATCGCTTACTTAGCAAACTGATCATCGAAATAACAGTTCTTGATGCTAGTATTTTTCATTAATTAGTCATTATCCAAAGTTTTCTTGTAGATCTGTGTGGTCAGATCTTCAAGCATATGTTGATATGATATATGTAAGATTCTTGCATTATTAATGTTAGTAACCACCATGTTAATTTAATGAGGAAACTAGCATGTGCTGAAATGGGGAGGGAAGTGGCTCCTCTATTAAGTATGCACAGAAACAAATTCACCAAGTCTCCATGTGAATTAGTACAAGGTGGATCATATGCTCTGTCAGCATGCTCTAAGAACCCATCCCTTATTGTCCATTTGTTGCATTATACTCATGATGCGAATTATTGAAAAAATAATTTGCAGTAAAAAATAATTATATAGTTGTGGAGATGATTTTTATTTCTGATATGAGTATGAAAAATTCAAATATTAATATACCATATGGTGCAGTTAACTTAATTTTTAAGATCTATCAATATTAAGTAGATCTTCATAAAGATCTTACTTTTAAAAAATCTTTATAACGAAGTCTTATTCCATATATATTATTCTTAAAATTATTTCATCAAAATGCCTTCAGTTTTTGTAACCCAAGGCTTTAGTCTACTATTATTTTAAAAATGTCAGTCCTTTAGGCCTAATATACCCTAATTTTTTATCTTTCCTAGATAGTTTTTTTTTTCTCCCCCTAGATAGGATACCATGTTGAGTTTATTTTGCAGACAGAGAAGCTGATATCAAAGTTCCACAATAGATATTTTTTCTTTTATTAAATAAGTTAGTCTACTTCTGTTCTGTAAACAAACATGTAAGGCAATGATAGTGATGTTGTGTTGAATAGTACTATGGTATTATTACTACCATCATTGCTGGTCAATAAGGTAACATAAAAGAAAAATAATAATTATATAAATAAACACTAGTTGGTACTGCATGTGTGTAGTCAGAATAAATTAGTACAATAGAATTAAAGTGATCTAGAAAATAATGCGTTTATATTTTTGAGGTGAAACTGGACCAATGGTAGCTGCTACCCTGAAGCTCGGAATTGCCATCTTAAATGGGGGAAACTCTACAGTACAACAGGTAATTTCTTAAAATCTTTCTAATTTTACCATGGTCTGGTTAATGTAGCATTAGTCACTACGTAATATAGCGTTCTAAATGAATAGAACATATAATCAGAGATTTGGTAAATAGGGCAGTCAGGAAAACCTGATTCAAAAAATATCTCTGATACTATGACCATGACCAATTTATTTAACTCTTTTGAGTCTCAGCTCTCATTTATAAAATACTTGTACCTACTTTGCAAGGGTATAAGAATATAATGAGATAATTAATGTATTTACGATACTTTGTAAATTTTGAAATGGCATATGCATTGTTACTACATGATACACTAATATTATACAGTCAGATTCTCCCACTTCTCATCTCCCTCACTAATAATCAGTTAGGTTCTTTTAAGTGAATGGTAGAGTTAAAATCACCTGATAAAGGTAAACTCACCTGAATACTTATTACTATATTGAATTTTTTAAATGGCTACCCCTAAGCCACTTAGTGACATCAATTTAAATACTACATTTCTTTTCATTTTATTTGAATTGATATAGTTTTTACAACATTTTCATTCTCAGATATCTCTCTCCCCTACCCAGTGAGTCTTCCCTTGAAACAATTTTTATTAAAAAAGCAAAAAAAAGCAATAAATAAATAACATGAATGATCACATTAACTAAATTTACAGTATATGAAATATTCCACACCAATAATCCCTCACTTTTATAAAGGAGGGAGAAACAAGTATTTCCCCATCAATTACACAATATTCTCTTTGTTGTTCTTTCAATTTCCATTGTTGTAGTCATTGTATAGATTATTTTCTTGGTTGTGCTCACTTAACATTGATTGATCATATGGCTTCTCATGCCTCTCTGAATTCTTCATATTCATTATTTTTATGGCACACTGATTTTCTGTCCTGTTCATCTAATATCATTTGTTTAGCTATTTCCCAATCAATAGGTGTCTGCTTTTTTCCAGTTCTTTGTTCCCATAAGTAGTGATTCGGTGACTCTTTTAGTCTATATGGAACTTCTTTTTCCACCTTTGACCACTTTGGAGTATGTGACTAACAGTGGGACCTCTGGGTACTTTAGTCATTTCTTTAAGCAAAATTCCAAATTACTTTATAGAATGGATGAAGCAGTTCATGACACCAAAAATAGAACATTCATGAAACTGTCTTTCCATAGTCCCACCACCATTCATTCTTCACATCTTTTGTCACCTTTGCCAGGTCTCTAGGCATGAGGTAGAACCTCAAGAGTTGTTCTAATTTGTATTTCTTTTGTTAGTGATTTGAAGCATCTTTTCACACAGTTGTTAATAATTTGCCACTCTTTTGAGAACTATTTTTTTCCATGTCATTTGACCACTTGGAGAATGGCTTTTGATCTTATCTATTTTTTTAGTTGCCCATATTTCTAGGTGATCTCTTCTCAGAGAAATTTGAAAATTGAAAAATATTTCTTTTTCACAGTTGAAAGCTTCCTTTCTTATCATGCATTTCATATCATGTATATCAATCTAAGGATATGATTGTAAATTAACTTACTTTGGTAGTAAAGAAGTCATCGCATTTTCATACCCATATGGTTATTTTGTCTCAATTAAGTTTTTTTCTTTTCATATCTTGCATTTGTATAATTCTGCTAATGCCTACATTTTATATCAGAACTAGAGCTAATATGAAAACAGGGAAGCCACTCTTTAAGAACCCTGCTTGCTTATGGAATATGAGAAAGTTATTTTATAGCTGTCCAGAATATGCTGTGATCTAGAAAAATCATCAGCATGTCTGGGCTATATTAATTTAAAGAAGAAAAGAAAGAGAGAGAGAAAGAGAGGGAGAGGGAAAGGGAGCAGGAGAGGGAGGGAGGGAGGGAAAGAGAGAGAGAGAGAGAGAGAGAGAGAGAGAGAGAGAGAGAGAGAAAGCAACAAGAAATTGTATTCAAAATAACTGCAAAATACATTACGTATCTGGGAAATAACACACATAAGACTTATCTAATACACATACTAAATATGCATCGCAAAAATAAAGGCAGATTTGAAATACTGTTGAGAGTAACTGTTCTTAGTTTGATCATGTCAATATAATAAAAATGATAATACTGTCTAGATTAAATTACAAATTTGATGCCATTCCAGTCAAATTATCAAGAGGCTACTTTTTAGAATTTGGCAAAATAATAAAATAATTTACTTGAAGGAAAAATGGTCCAGAATCTAGATGGAAATTATGATGAAAAACTACAAATGGCAGACATATCCAGACTTCAAGATATGTTATAAATGGTTATCATCAAATATTTTTGATGGTGCCTAAACATGAGTTGAATCCACATACACACACACACCCCAAACAAGAAATATAAAGCAATCAAAAATAATGGTTTCGATAAACCTAATTACAAATTCCTCATCCCAATTGACAAGTGGTGAAATGATAGGAAGAAATAATTCTCAAAAGAAGAATGACTCCCTTTTAAAAATGGACTTCTGAAGAAGACTGGAAAGCAGTTTGGTAGAGATTGGGGTTCAACCACCATTTCATACTATTAATCACAATAAACTCAAAATGAATTTGTGACCTGACTATCAAATATCATACCATGAAAAAATTATATCAGAGAATTTTCATAATTGTGGCTAGACAGAAAACTCTTAACCAAACCAAGGAATAGAGGCAATCATAAAACATAAAATAGGCATTTTGACTTCATAAATTTTTAATTTTTTCATAAATAAAATCAGTGAAGATAAAATTAGAAAAAAATGGTAGAATAGGAAAAACATTTGCATCAAATGTCACTAGTAAAAGTCCTACATAATAAAGTTATACAGGAAAATGACAAAAATGTTGCACCAAGAATCATTCCCTGGTAGATCTCTTTGATGAACAGATAAGTAGTCAAAAGATATTAGCAAACTGTTTCAAAAGAAGACTTGTAAAATCTAAATGAAGGCACCTAAGTGACACAATAAATAGAGCACCGGGGCCTGGAGTCAGAACGACCTGAGTTCAAATGTAGCCTCTGACACTTACTAAATGTGTGACCCTGGGCAAGTTGCTTAACCCAATTTGCCTTTATTTCCTCATCTGTAAAATGAACTGGAGAAAGAAATGGCAAACCACTTCAGTATCTTTGCTAAGAAAACCCCAAATGGGGTCATACACAACTGAAACAACTAAACAACAAAAACTTCTAATGGCCACATAAAAGCATGGTCCAAATCACAAAAGAGTAAATATGAAAATTATATAATTTGCAATTTATGCAAATTATATAAAAACTATGAAGTTTCACCTTTCCCTGTGTAAATTGACAAAGATAGTGGGCAGCTAGGTGGCATTATATAAATGTTAGATATTATTATTATTATTATTATTATTATTCAATGAGACCAATCAATGTGGCAGAGACATGGGAAAACAGACACACTGATGAACTGTTAGTACTATCTGAACTGTTCCATCTGTTCTGGATTTCACTTTGGAATTGTACATAATTGGGGGGGGAAGGGAGGAGAAAAGGGAACAAGCAGTTATTAGGCACGTACTGTGTGTCATATGCTGTGCTAAGCACATTACAAATATTCCTTCATTTAATCCTCACAACAGACCTCTGTATCAGCAAGGTATATCAGTAAGGCAAGATTCATGACCTTGA
Source organism: Trichosurus vulpecula (assembly GCF_011100635.1). Taxonomy (NCBI): domain Eukaryota; kingdom Metazoa; phylum Chordata; class Mammalia; order Diprotodontia; family Phalangeridae; genus Trichosurus; species Trichosurus vulpecula. The sequence goes on along the minus strand of NC_050576.1, from coordinate 144,241,156 downwards.
GGATGACCATGAACATTCCTGAATGGTTCAGAATCACAAAGTATGAAAAACTCTCTATGTAGAAGGCAGAGGAAGTATAACATTTATTTAGACTCCAGAGGATCAAATCCAAGAACCAATACCCCCAATTCATTATAGTAGCAGTTATACTCCAAAACCAGTAAGCCCACCTCAATGTAGTAACAGAAATTATAACACAGTATTATAGCAAAGAACCAAAGAACCTTCCTGCGACTAGGGCCTTTCTGTAAACAATCACTCATGAATCCTAACTCTCCACTCCACTTCTGCAGCTCTGCTGACTCTGGTTCTCTCAATGTCTGTTCTTCAGCGCCCTCTTGATGTCTGCTGTCCCAGTGTCTTCCTCTCAGTTCTGCTACTCTCAGTTCTGTTCCTCTTCAATTCTCTTCTCCTCTTCAATTCTGGGCTCTCCTTTTATACAGTCCTAGCCAGCATCAGATTGGCCAGAACTCAGGTCTCTGACTGGCTGAATTCATGGTTGACTAGAACTCAGTGCACATACCACTGGCTCCTGCCTTAGCAACTCCCCTTAGGGTCCTGAAGGCTTCACGCCCACATGGGCTTAGCACCTAGTAAGTAGAGGCTTTAGGCCTATTTACAAACAAAGATATAATCAAGCTTTCCTACCTAGGCCCACCAGAGACCTATTGAATGGGTGGGGAAGATCTTCCAACACATCAATACTACACAAGGAAGTAATCACAATATAGATGATAATTGTCAATAAATGCCTATGTGGCTCAGTATTGCAAAATATACGAGACTCTCCCCATAAAAAGTAGAAGAAGTAAACCATTTATTCAGTCACCAGAGGACCAGATCCCATAAGCCATCCACCTAATCTATCACAGCACTCTATATTGTTTAATGCACAATATCTCTTCATCTCATTACCTTTGAAATGTGATCCATTGTCACTGTGAATCTGCATTAGGGTTCCATAATATAGACTTATAATATCTGGAGTTTTACAGTTTTTTTTGGTTGCATTCTTATAAGGACAAGCCACTAGTACACCTGAATAAGTGTCAACCCAAGTACATATAAATTTGCATCTTTTATCTTGGAATAGTGGTCCAATATGTTCTGTCTGCCAAATCTAGGCTGGAACTTTTCCCCTTGCCATTTCCTCAGTTACTACCCAAGGAACAGTTCGTTCCTTTGCCAATTGACATATATAACATTCCTCGGCTATTAAGCCCCTTATCTTGGTACATTTTGTATAGCTCATTAGTTGGAATACCATCTATTCTTCTAAAATCTACCCCTGCTCTCAATTGAATAGTAAACATTTCTTTTCTTGTCACTCTATTTTGATGTTGAATCCTCTGGCTATTCATTCTTCTCTCTTGAGGAAATTTATCTTTTCCCCATTCTCATAAGTCCCTTAGCTGTGAAATCTTATCCAGCACCTCTGAAAGAGGGTTCCCTATTTCTGCAATTAGCAGAGTCAGAATTAGGTGTTTATAAGCAGGGGGAGCTATTTTAATGATCAAATTTCTATGAGAGACTCCCAAGGGAGTATCATAATATGCATCCCATAATAATAGCAGTCTTCATTACCTCCTCCTTTAACTTTCTCATACAGTCCCTAAGTGAATACCGGGGTCTATCTGCAGTAAGCCACATAGACTCAGCAGGATATTCTCTATTACAACCTGTTGCAGCTAAAGCTAACAGATTGGTTGTTTCATTACCTCCTTGCAAATGATAATCCCTAAAAACTTGCTGTACAAAAGGTTTCTGACTAATACTTATGAACCTCATACAATCCACTGTATCTACAGATGCTCCTGTGTCCCCTTCATCTCAAATTCTCACCATCCCAGATATTAACAATTCTCGCATTCTCTGGATGAACCTACTCAAGATATCTGTGATTTCCTGCTGCGTAAAATCCTCCAACATCTCTCTGAACACTGTAATATTATCTTGGGTTTCCTGCCTCCTTCGCTGGTTGGGGCACGCTGCTTTTTGAGGAGCCTGCTCTGATACTATATCATTCTCTGGATCCATAGCATCATACCACGAAGTATCATTTTGTGCCTCAGCTTCTGATATTGTATCATCTTCTCTAGCCTCTCTCCCCCATCACCGTGGCAATCAGACTGGCTGTTAGACTTGACCTGGGCTGAACTGAAATGCACTCTTGACCTCCTTGGCTCCCTCTGTCTTCTAGCCAAATTAACAGCAAAATTAGTAGATTCCTAAACAATAATCTGTTATTCTGCCACCTGAGATTCCCCATCTTGTGATATAGAAGAAATATTCTCATTTGACCTAGAGGTTTCTCTAATCGTCTCAGTTCCCTCTCATAATGGTCTGTCCCTGGGATAAGTTACATTATCCCATCCTAGGATAACCATTTCTTCTTCTAAAGCCCTTCTACCTCCAAATAGAGATCGTATACCTTGCTATCCCGTCCTGTTCATTGCCAAATGTATCAGCAAGGCAATAATCACAATATAAATGATAATTGTCAAAATGCCTATGTGGCTGTGTATCGCAAAATATATGAGACTCTCCATGTAGAAGGTAAAAGAAGTAAACCATTTATTCAGTCACCAGAGGACCAGATCCCGTAACACATCCACCCAGTCTATCATAGCAGCAAAGAATTCAATAGGATATGATTGTAAATTGTATTCGAAGACCTTCCTACTGAGTCTGTGGAATTAGAAAACTGTAGTTTATGAGGCATCCTGAGAGACCCATCTAATCTAGCAGTTCTTCAACTTCAGAGATTGATTCCACAACCTTATTATACTAATAAGTAGTTAAGGCACATTTCTGTGTCCTCAGGGCCTAGTTAGTGGTCTTATACCCACAAGAGACTTTTTGTAAAACAGTAATTGCTGGAGGTAGGTTTCTACTTGATCACCAATTAACAAACATTTATTAAGTACCTACTGTCTGCTAGGTGCTGGGAGTACAAATGTGAAGAAGCATACCATCCCTGTTTTCAAGGACCTTGTGTTCTTCTGGAAGAGATGTGTACATATTTTCTCTATGCAAATGAGTATAGAGAGAATATGCATAGATTTATATATACATGGACAATAAATATACATACAATTGATATGTTTTGTGCATATGTATGGAATGTATATATATATAATTATGTAATATGTATGTCCACATAGACTATACTATAAATATAAGTGTTGTTATTTAGGAAGAATGGGCACTAGTGGTTGGGGGGATCAGGAAAGTTTCCTATAGATGGTCATACTTAAGTCCACTAAGATAGTTTAGGTATTTGACCAAACATTGTTTAGGATACAGAGTTATTATTTTCTTATTTATTATCATGGGATCATAGATTTAGAACTTGAAGGATGCTTAAAGGTCATCTAGTCCAGGCCCCTCATTTTATGGCTAAAGATTCTGTGTATGATAGAGATTAAGTGACTTGCACTTAGGGTTACACAGGTACTACACTGCAGAGCTACAATTCAAATTCAGGTCCTTTGATTCCAAATCGAGTGCTCTTTCCATTTGAGTATATTTCTGCCCCAGAATTGAGAGGTGTGATAGATCGTTATCCTCATGGAAGAGTTGGTCACAATTTTTCTGTTTTCCATATACTGTGACCTTTTACAATTTTAATAGCTGAAATATTTTATTTGTGGTTTCCCTATGCAATGTGATAGTAAACTGGGATCAAAATGTATCACATACACTGTTTAAGCATTAATCCAATCAATGTCTTTGTGTCCTAATTCTGAACATCATTCTAAGAATGAATGGAAACAATTTCCATAGTTGAATGATATGATACTTTATAAGAGTGATAATAGAGGGAACTGAATTTCTAAATATGGTATTGATTAGAAGTATTTACAATTTTCAAATTATGGTGCTGTTTTTGGAAACCATTTGCATTTCACTAATCTTTTTAGGAGTCATTTCCAAACTAGCCCCTCTGCAATTTATTTGTTCTAGAATCTCAAAAACTTTATTCCAGATTGCTCTGAGGGTAGGGAAAAATATCTTATTACACTGATGTTTATGGCATTCATGGAAAAACAACTTTACTGTTTAATGGCGCATCATTCACTCATGTATATTAATTTATTGCTATATTGCTTTAACTTATCATTACAATATATTAATATTCTTCATATACAAGGTATATTCACTTACATTGATCAAAATGATCAAATATTTTGTTTTATATTCAGTGAGTATGTGGTTTATCTATTTGCTGTAGAAAATGCTTGACTATCTCAAGGAGAAAAAGGATGTGGGCTTCTTTCAGAGTCTTGCTGGCCTGATGCAGTCATGTAGGTAAGAAAATATTTTCTTTCAATCAATCAGCATTTTTCTTTAAACATTTTAAAAGTATAACAGATATAGTATACCAAAATGAAGATGGTTAATTTATTTCATGTAGTTAGGCTTCTGAAGAAGAAATAAATATTGAAATTCAAAGTGACTTCCACTTTAATTCAATAAACATTCATTAAGATCCTGCTATGTGCAGGTCACCATGTTGGGTGCTAATATACAAAGACTAAAAAGAAAAGAATTCCTACCTTTAAGGAATTATATTATCATAGGTACATAGTACATAGTTACAGAAGTAAATACAGAGTAATTTAAGGTAGGGTAGAGCTCTCATCGAGGCTAGAATCAGGATAGACTTTGTGTAGCAGGTGGTACCTAGACATTCCCAAAGGTAGAGTTGAAATGGCAGAACATTTCAACCACGTAGAATTGCCTATGCAAAGCCACCAGGTAGAAGATGAATTTTTTTCCATAAAGAAGAGTAAGTAAGTCTATTTGACTAGAATATCAGTAAGTAAGGTGGGAAGGAGAGAGTTGATGCAAAATAAGGCTAGAAAAATAGGCTAGTTCTGATGAGATCACTAAAAAACAGAGTAAAGAGAGAGGAAAGAAAATCAAGAAAGAGTCTTGGAAGAAATTCCCAATTAGGCAGCATGAGATGATGGATGATCAAGCAAAGGATACTGAAAGGGAGTTGTCAGACAAGTAGGAGTAGAACTAGGAAGAGCAATATCACAGAAACTCAAAAAGGAGTGTATCTAGGAAGAAATGGTAGATAACAATCTAAAAAACTGCAGAAAGGTCAAGAAGAACGAGGCCTAAAAAAAAGGTGGATTACATTTAGAAACCATTTATTAAGCACTTACTATATTTGAAGCTATGTGTTAGACAGTAAGGATATAAATAAACATATGACATAGACCCTGATTTCTGGGGGATGGGGGTGTGGGAAATGCAATGATATGAGAGGGGGTGTCATAGAACTACTAGGAGAAATTTCAAGAGAAAACTGATAATTTTCAGATTGAGGAGGGGCTTGAGAGTAGGGAAGCTTTGATGGAGGAGGTGATATCTGAATTTTTCCTTGAAGAAAGCAGTGGGACAAAGTTGATTCCAGGTCTGGAAGAAAGGGAGCCTAAACAAAGGAACAGATATGAAAAGGGAGGGTAAACATGGGGGAGGCAGAATAATTTGGTTTAGCTATAACAGTGTTTCTGAAGGGAAATAGTAAACAATAAGGTCCGACTAGCAGATTGGAACCACACTTGGGGGCCAGAGGTAGGACTTTAGTCCTTGAATTAGGAATTTATACTGTTTTATAAAATTATTTTTATTATACTTAGAAAATATGAATGTTTTACTGTGCCAGGAAGAACAGAAAAGATAACTATATATAAAACTATGAACTGTTTTATATAGTTTTGGTTCTTTAAAATGTATATTGGATTTAACATTCAATTAATAAAATAATCCTGCTTATCTGTGTCACCCTTTCTGAACTTTGCTCTCATATGCGTAATTTTTAATGTTGATTGACTGTTTGTTGTCATTACTCTCAATACTCACCAACTCTCACCAGTCAAATAGTCTCCCTTGTAACAAATAAGTATAGTTAAGCTAAACGGATCATAGTCTGTGATTTAGAGTGAGTCAATAAACATTTATTAAGCTCCTACTATGTGATAGGCACTAGGCTAAGCCCAATGAAAACAAAAGTTGGTGTAATACAGTCCCTACCCTCAAGGAACTCATAATCTAATGGGAGAAGACAACACATAAAAAGAAATTGAAAAAGCAGGGGAGAGAGTGGGTACCCAGTAGTGGAACCATGATAAACTCCTGTAGCCAGGGTAAGAAATGATCTGAGGGGGGCAGCTAGGTGGCACAGTGAGTAGAGCACCAGCCCTGGAGTCAGGAGTACCTGAGTTCAAATCCAACCTCAGACACTTGACGCATGTACTAGCTGTGTGACCTTGGGCAAGTCACTTAACCCCAATTGCCCTACCAAAAAACCCAAACAAACAAAAAGAAAGAAATGATCTGAGGAAGTGCGAATTACAGTTGAATTCATTTTACAGAATGCTGAGTTTCTGGAGATCATAAAATCTAAGAGATCAATAGGATGGGAAATGATAAAGTAAATTCTCTGAGTGGCCTCCTCAACCAGATGGTCTGAGAGGAACTCCCAGATGTCCACTCCCATCCCTCACCCTCTCTAAACAGAGGGCACTCCTAGGGACAAAATGGTGCTGATTTTGTGTGAGTTTCAGAATTTATTTCATCTTGCAGAATGGTGAGTTCCTGGAGATCATGAAATCCAGGACATCAGCAAGGTGGGAAATGAAGTGAATAAAAATGTGTGTCTCTGTGCTTTATTCTTCAGAGGGAACCACTGAAGTTTTTTGGGTAAAGAAATCACATGATCAGAGCAGTATATCAGGAAGATTATCAGCAGTGTGAAAATGGGATAGCATAGAGGCAGAGACTTGTTATGAGGCTAGATATTATAGTGAATCTCGGTGAGGTAATGAAAGCCTAATGTGTGGTGGTTTCCACATGAGTAGAGAGAAGGGATGAAAGAGTTATTACAGAGGAGGTGGGGGTTAAGAGAGATGAAAGAATCAAAAGTGATTTGAGCCTGGTAAAAGGATGGTGGTACATCTACAAAACCGGAAATTAAAACATGGGGTCAAGTTTTGGAGGAGGATGAACAACTGGAATACTGAAGCTCTGAGGAAAGATTTAGGCTAGCGATCTAAAGCTCTGAGAATCTTCTGCCTGGGGTAATAATCACTAAATACATGGAAAAGGATCACTTAGTAAGAGAATGTATAAAAATATGGCCAAGGATCACTCATATTTAAAGGATTGGGGAGAATAAAGAACCACCAAAGGAGCCAGAGCAGGAGTGGTAAGAAAGGAAGGAGAAGAACTATAAGAATGCAATGCCATTGAAGCTAAAGAAGGATGGGGTATAGAAAGGGAGAAAGCATCAAGAAGACAGATAGCAGTGTCAAATGCTGCAAAGAGGATGATAGGAATGTGTGGGAGGGTTTATTAAGAAAGGGAGAAATGAGCATTATGTGGTCGAAGAGTCCTGAGCATCCAGTTGAGAGGAAAAGATTCAAGATGAATTAAAGAGTGGGGATAAATGGTGCAATATGGTCAGAAAGGAAAAAGAGAGCCTTAGAGGGTAAAGATGTAGGAAGGAAGAAGGTACATAGGTTTCACGTCTGTCTGTGAATCTATGTGGAAGTTTAGATCTAGTCTAGCTCTGTTATTTTAAAGACGAACAAAATGAGGCCTGGAAAGGTTAATGAATTTTCCCAAATTCACATAGGTCACATCCACTCTTCTAAAAGTTCATAATCTTTGTGATTATGAACACTCATTTAATGGACTCCTAGCATGAGCCCTTCCAATGTGGAAATGATCTCATTGTTGAGTATAATGTATGTTCTTTGAGGGCAGGGATTGTTGTAATTTTTGTTTTTCTCATCTCCAAAGTCTAACACCATACCTTGCACAAGATAAGTAATTAATAAATATTTATTGACTGGAATTTGCAATTGAATTGAGTCAACATAATGTCATGAAAAGAATAGTGGTCCTAAAAAAACTTGTTATAGACTTGTTATGAACATTAAATTAGCCACTACCTTCCACCACTCTTTGGTTTTTAGTGTCCCAAACCATAAAATTAGGATAATATCTGCCTTGCCTACACACAATTTATTATTATAAACAATTGAGATAATTTGTTTGAAAGTTTTTTGAAAAGTTAAAGATACTCTATAAATATCTATAAGCCAAATCACTAAATGCATCCTCCCTGCACAATTGTGGCTATACACAAATCAAATGAGAAATAATTCCTGAGCTATATAAGCATTGCCTCATAATTGTATTAGTTGTCAGCTGAATGAAATTGATTTGAAATATGCTAATGGCCTAAAGATTACTTAAAATTTGGTCATAGCTTTTTATTTCTCTAGTCCTTTAGAATACATTAGATCTGTAGAGAGTTGATATTATTCAGAAAGGTATGAATATTATTGATACTATTACTGATTTTAAGAGATTACAAATTGAGGAAATCACTTCAAACTGAATCCAACTGGCACAAGAAGGCCATTGTCTGGAAAGATTATTTTAACAGCCTCCCCTATCCCAAACAAGAAGTAGAATTTTAAGGGAAGCAAAGAGAAGGAAAACATGGGACTACATTCTTTTTTATTAATTAATTTATTTTTAGTTTTCAACATTTATTTCCACAAGATTTTGAGTTCCAAATTTTCCCCCCATCTCTCCCCTCCCCCCCCTCCCCAAGATGACATGCATTCTGATTACCCTTTCCCCCAGTCTGCTCTCCTTTCTATCACCCCCTCCCTATCCCCTTTCTCCTTCCTTTCTTATAGGGCAAGATAGATTTCTATACCCCATTGCTTTTATATCTTATTTGCCAGTTGCATGTGAAAACAGTTTTTAACATTTGTTTTTAAAACTTTGAGTTCCAAATTCTCTCTCTTCTTTCCTTCTGTAACAACAACACTGCTTGCAGCTGCTGTGGAGGTGTAAGGCCAATAACACCAGCACACAAGAGGGCTGCTAGCATAGATTCTTTGATCTGCTTTTCTAAGGAAAGCAACTTTAAGGGGTTTACAATCTCACTTTAATTAAACATACTTATATCATTCACTTGGTTCAGGGGGAAAAGTCAGCACCCTGAACTTCAGATAAAACACAAACAGAAATTACAAGTAGAAATTATATAAACAGAGCAAATAACAAATCAGCAGACAGGGTTTCTACCTGTCTGTCCATAGCCATACATACATAGTTACTAGAGAGAGAAGCACCAAAGCTGAGGGAGGAGGGGCGGGGTTCTTAACAACTACCCAGAGTATCATCTGACCAAGTCACACAAACACTCTTCCAGTGAGTGAACCCCCAAGCAAAATGCTAACCTCAGAGTATATATACACTTTTTTCAGGGTCCAAGGGTGTCACAACCATGTGACTCAAACTCATGTGACTTAGGCTTTCTTGTGACTTAAGCAGGTAATCAAAGACTCTTGATTGAATCAAAAGCAAAGCTCAATCAAAGGCACTTGATTGCCTTAGTGCTGAGAAGCACTCCAAAAGAAAAAACAGTGAATAATCCCACTTTTCTTGCCAATACACCTCCCCACCCCCACCCCCATTGAGAAGGCAAGCTATTCAATATAGGTTATACATGTGTAGTTATACAAAACACAGAGGACTACATTCTAGTTAACAGATAGTTAAATATGTATTATAGACAGCTATGTGTCTAGGGAAAGCACTCCTTTCAGAGTGAATTTCAGTACAGTAATGGTACTTTGTTACATCTCTGTCATTGCACATATATGAGGAGCTATGTCAGAGATAAGAAGTGAGTGACTTTCACTTACATCAGAAGAAAAGAAAAGGAAGGGTTCCCAAATATTCATCTCTAGAGTACACAGCCCTGGAAGAAAGAGAGGAATGTGAGGCTTCATATACAATACACCTGTCCAAGCAATAAGGAATGTACAGGTGACTGTTCTTTTGAGAGCAAAGTGGGAAGATAGCTATTCGTGTCTGACTGAGATAGAGTTCTTATCTTTTAATCAGATACAATTACGTTAAAGAAGATATTGCCAGAAACCTTATGTCAACAGATATTTTTCAGCACATGTAGCTTCATGATTTTACAGAGTTGGTACATTACAGAGAGAGACAAGCCAAATGTAATAAGACAAACTTTCCTAGTTTTTTCTGGAAAGGCAAAATTTATATGTACCAAACAAAATGTAAGTCCAATAAGTTTCTATGAGATTAAGCAGGTAAGGCAAATATAGGTACAAATTTGGAATTATTCTACTCAGACATATTAAGTGTCTTGTTTTTGGTCATGGAGCTAGTGAGTAGAAGAGACAGGATTCACACTTGAGGCGTTTCTCCAAACACCAAGTCTAGCACTCTGTCATACCCTTGACTTGATCTAATATCACAAGTAACATTTTCTCATGGAATTTCCAATCTCTGAACTCTAAGGTTCAAGAGAACAGAGTTTTTATGAATATTGATTTGCAAATTAGAGATTTGAAAATCTGTTCACAAGCACCTATATCGAATTACATGCTGTCTTGGGGTGGGGGGAGGGAGGAGAGGGAAGGGGAGAAAATTTGGAACTCAAAAACTTGTGGAACTGAGTGTTGTAAATGAAAAATAAAAAATAAATTTTAAAAATCTGTTCATGTTTTTATTCATGTTTTCATTTTAATTAAAATATTTTGAAAGAGTCACCAAGTATCCTAATTTGTTTTACTACATCAGCCTTTTAGGGGACCAAAACTTGATATAAAATATGTTACATAAAGAAAAGCAAACATCCTAAATGAGATATAATATTTAGTTTAAAAAAATCTTTCATAGACCACAGATAGAAACCACTATAATAATTCATTTAATATTCAGGGTTTTCTGTATCATAGCCATCTGTTCAGAGGTGTTGTAATTTCATTTGACTAGGAAAGGAGGCTTATTTTTCTTTCCTTTGTTTAGCAGAATACATGCATAAACCTTTCTGCTAAAGATATTGTCAGACAGTAGCCTAGTCAGCAATGAGATTCTATCTTGTTTATTGTTTAGTAAGAGAAAATCTTTAAGCCATGATGACTATCATTATTTTCCCCCTAATTTTATGAGAATGAGTTGAAAATGATCTCTCAACTACATATTTCTCCAGAGCACTTTGTATATATTTCCTTTTTCTCTATCATATTCTACTTTTTGTCATACTTACTTAGGTATATATAATATTGAATCAGATTAAATTTGGTCAGCAGGCAGAATATTGGGGGAATCCCTATAGTTAGCAAGAGACTGAAAGGGATTAGTTGTTGTTTGTCCTTTGTTTTGAAGAAGACCATGACATCAGGAAGATGATGCCATGATTCACAAGTGAATTGGATTTAAGTGAAGGAGAGCTGTGCAAAGTCACTAACATCACTTTCTCCTCTGGAGCATCTGGGTACAAAGGCAAGATATAGATCAGGACAACTGGAGACAGGTAGAAGTAGAGCCAAGAAAGGATAGTGTCATGAAACCTAGAGAGAACAGAGTTTCAAGGATACAAAGAAGAGCAACAGAATCAAAGGTTGCAAAGAGATCGAGAAGGATAAGAATTGAAAAGAGGCTGTTAGATATGGCAACAAGAGACCAATGGTAATTTTGGAGAGGAGTTTCAGTTGAATTGTGACATCATAAGCTGGGCTGCAAAGGTTAAGAAAAGAGTAAGAGGAAAGGATGTGGTGGCACTGATTGTAGATGGCCTTCTCAAGGAGTTTAGCCATGAAAACGAAAATAGTGGTAATGGACAGATCGAATAGAGTTTTTTGAGGATGGAGAAGACATGGAAGTGTTTCTAGGCAGCAAGGAAACAGCCAGTAGACAAAGAGAGAATGAAGATTAGTGAGAGAATGGGGATGATAGAGGTGACAAACTGCTAGAGAAGATGTGATAGAATGGGATCATTGTTCATGTGGAGGGATTTGCTTTGACAAGAAATGCCACCTTTTCATGTGAGTCAAGTTGAAGAAGAGACAGTGTGGGAAGGCATCTGAGTGATGTGAAATGTGGCGGGGAGAAGAGTTAACCTTTCGGTTAATGAAATTAATTTTTTCAATGAAATGTGAAATAAAAGTCTCAGCTGAGAGGGTGAAGAGGAGAGAGCCATGGGAAATTTAAAAAGGAGTGTAAAGGTTTGGAAAAGCCACTGTGGTGAGTGGGATAGTGATTCAGATGGGGAAGTTGTTATGGTAATTAGGGTGGGACTTTTTTTTTTTACTGTTTTCTCCTTTGGAATGCTGAGGTAATCAAGTACCTTTGATGAATTTTGCTTTTCAAATGTAATGGCAAGCAAAGTAGATTTTTTGTTGTCTTTGTTTTGGAGTGCTTCTCAGCACTAAGGATTCTTTGATTGAATTGGGAGTCTTTGATGACCTCCTTAAGTCAAGGGAAGGCCTAGTTCTGCCCTCCGACCCTGAGCAAGCATTTAAGTTACAAGAAGGCCTAAGTCACATGGGTTTGAGTGACATGGTTTCATGCCCTTTGAGGCTGAAGAAGTGTATATAAACTCAGAGGTTAGTGTTTTGCTTTTGGGGGCACACTCATTGAAAGAGTGTTGGTGACAAGACTCTGGGTAGCCATTTAAGCAGCTCTCCTGGTTTTGAAAACCCAGATGTTGGTGCTTCTATTTTTGGTTACTATGTATGTGATGTCTTGATCAGACAAAGCCTGTCTGTTGATCTGTTTGTAGTTTCTGTTTGTATTTGCTCTGAAGTTCAGGATGCTGAATTCTTCCCCTGAACTAAGTGAATGATATATGTGTGTTTGATTAAAGTGAAATTGTTAACCCCTTGAAGTCACTTTCCTTAGATAAGAAGATCAAAGAATCTGCCAGCAGCCCTCCTGTGTGCTGGTGTTGTTGACCTTACACCCCAATAGTAGTTGCTAGTAGCATTGTTGTTACAGAAGTGTAAAAGGATTGCCTTGCTGCAATAAGACCCCAGCTGAGATTATGTTACCACATACATTTGTGGTGGACCCAGTCAGCACATTTGGTGATTTTTTTTTTTACCATTTCATCCAGCAGCAAATGTCTGTACTGGGCCTTACTCAAGCCAGTCTCCTGGAAGTTTAGGATCAATATTAGAATGAAATGAGACACTCATAGAGCATTCAATAGGGCAAACAAAAGGAGATTTACTTATCTATAACATAAAAAGGATATTAAACAGGGATAGGCATTAAGGACACCTCAAGTTGATTAAGCTGAGCAAAGCTCCCTTGCCTGAGTTGCCCATTGTCCACCAAGCATAAGAGAGGGTACCTGGAGCTCCTTGTGACTATTTTATTCTCGGGGATCAGGAAGTATATCAAGACGTTAAGTTTCAAGGATGATTTCAGTACCTTTTAAGGAAAAACAAGCTTAAATTCTAGGGTTGGAAAGACTAGGATATTGCTGTGATCACACCCTTAGTAGATTCTTGTGGGTAGGGACTGCCATTTTTTTACCTTTGCATCCATAGTGCGTAGGCATAGTTTCTTTCATTTAGTAGGGAAAAAATGTTTATTGAACTGATTTGAATTCTTTCATACTTCATTGAAAATTTTAAGACATACTATATTTTTAAATATTTACTTCGAAATCACAATATTGTGTTTACAGATTTTCTAAAGATTTTTGTCTATTTTTATTATTGCTGTTGCAGTGTCCTTGATCTCAATGCATTTGAGAGACAAAACAAAGCAGAAGGACTTGGAATGGTGACAGAAGAAGGATCAGGTATTCACAGACAAAAAGAAAAAAATTTCTAATTTTTTTCCAATTCACTGAAATTATATAGCTTATTTCATGGAGTAAACTCTTGATTACACATGCTACCATAAAGAAGCAGATGCCTTAATAGTAATGATAACGAATGGCTAATCTATATTTGGCTTTGAAATATAGGCATAAACACAAAAACATAGGTACATTTATATATATATATATGTGTGTGTGTGTGTGTGTGTGTGTGTGTGTGTGTGTGTGCGTGTGTGTATACACACACATACATAAAACTTTTTTTCTCATATTCACATTTTATTTGTAGTTCAACACTTTTGTTCCAGACCTTCTCTGAGTCACCTGATAATGAGCTAGGTAATGGATAAAATCCCTGAGTACTATGGGTACTTGAAAGTTGACTGTAAGTTATTAGCTATTTAGTTCAGTGTCCTTGTAAAGCCACAGGAGAATCTCAAAGGATGAATACTTCTGTCCCACCCCCAGGAAATATATTATTTTTTGAATGCTTTGGAATTTATCAACAAGTAGCATGGTGTGTTTGAGAGAATGCAGTGAAGTAGAAAGTCAAGATTTTTAAAAACTACATTAAAATAGGAAAATATAGCTTAATGTTTTCTTCTACTATAAACAGCAGTGTAAACCTGTTATAATACATATCCCTTAGTGGCCAAATTAAAGCAAATGGAGCATCAGTTTGCAAAACTGATGCTAAGTATGTTACAGAGGGCGATAAGTTAGATCCTTTGAGTCATCCTTTCCCAAAATAAGGAAGTTTTTTGGCATTCAAATGACCCAGCTAGTTCATGTACTAGTCACCTCTGAATATGCTTATTATGACTCACTCTACGTATTATATGTTTTTCCTTGACAAATCTAGAATTGTGAGATATAAAGATGGAGTCATTATATTTTAAACAGTCCAAGTTATTTCATTTAATAATTGACAAATACAATAAATAAGAGATTACCATCAGTCTCAATGAATAATGATAGAGTTAAATTTTTTATAATAAATAGAATTAGAGATGAAAAAAACTGCATCTTCATTTTAGAAGACATAATTTAGTATAAAAGGTTTTATTTTTCTCCAGAAAGCATTGTTATGGTTTCTTTTTTCTTTATAAAAATATCCTATTTTATGTGCTGATTTTGAACTAATTTATCTTTATTAGATCTTGTTTTTTCCATTTTGTTTTGGTTTGAATGGGCTTCATCATTTTGTCAATGTTCTAGTTTGGAATCATTGGGTATTTGGAGGGAATAATCTTGAAACCAGGATGAATTTCCTCTTTTTTATGTGTGGTCAATGCAGATGTTTCTATATAATTCTACTTAGGAAGAAGAAAAAAATTTATTGCATATTTTTACTCTATTTTGAAGTTCATAGATTGTACATGTTTAAACATTGACGCCTATTAAATTAACTCCTTTGCCTTCATTTTCCACTTAGCATTTCAATGTCCAAGTTCCATTCATTATCACCTAGAAGCCAAAATATAATTTATTGCATAGGATCACAGTTTTAGAGCTGAAAGGAGCCTTGGCAGCCATCAAGTCCCACCTCCTCATTATACAGGAAATTGGAGCACAGAGGGGTTAAGTGATTTGCCCAAGGTCACAGAGCTGGTAAATGTGTGAGGTAGGATTTAAACCTAGGTCTCCCTCCCTCCAAATCCAGGTTGTTCTGTACTATACCATGCTACTTCTCTAAAGTTACATTCACTCACTTAAAAGTAAATACTATGTCATTTTTATGTATGTCTATAGTTAACAGTGGCAACACTGATGTACCTTTCTGGTTTGAGATTGCCTGACATGGAACAAACACACCAAGTTAAAACAATTAGGTAGATCCCTTGTCTTCTGGGGGAGATTTTTCAGTTCTAGTCTAGCATGGGAGTGTATTCTGGATCACTGACTTTCCTCATGAGAAATAGATCAGCTTTAGACTATTTTTATGTTTCACAGCAATTTACTACCTAGAATGTTCAAGATACTCTAAACTTAATTTAATTAAACATGTTTAGTCAATATTAGTAATTTTAGAACCCTAAAAGGTATAGTCAATGCAGCCCTCATCTAAGTATTCACTTTCCTAGTCAGCAGAATATAGGTTAGGATTAATTTTATGCTTTCAAATTCAGTAATAATACTTTTATTGTGAGAGTGGTTATTCTAATGTCAGGATATTTTTTATGATTTATCTGAATTTTACTTGATGTATTTATTCTTTCCCTTTAGCACAGAAATGACTTGCCCAAACCAGTATTGAGTATGTGTTATATCTGCTTTAAAATTTTAAGAATAAAACTCAACTTTTTTTTTCTTTTTCCCCATTTCCTTTTCTTTCACCTACTGTAAATGTCTTGTCTTCCTTTCCTCAGTCATCACCCATGAGCGTGGTAATTATTAAAAAAAAAACAAAATCTGTCTTATATGTTCCTGTTTTTAGCTTTATGTCAGCCTTGTACAGCACCTGAAGAGTAAAAGTTTGTATGTGTGTGTATTTTTTCATTATTTAGCTCTTTAAATGAAGTAATTCTAAGAGTTATCATTGTGCACTCTTATTTCTTTTAGTTCTTGTGCCAACCCTTCTCTGTTCCTTCGTTCTTTCAGGAACTGCGATGATTGTCACACTAGCTGAAAGAGCAGCAAGCTTTGTTTAGTTAATTTTATTTTGTTCGTTTAATGTATTTTCTTTTTCTTTTAGTGGTCTCAGTATTTTGCAATGGTTGTATACATAAAAAATAGAATTTGTGCTGTAGTTCTTCTGTAGTATTTCTGTTTTGTATTTACTGTGGCTTTATGGCTGCACTGATTTGTGCAATCACAGGAAATCTGTGATAGATCCAGAATGGAATAGAAAGGAGATCTGGTCGCCCTCTTCTTTCTTTTCTCTTTCCACATGGGCTCTGGTATTTAAGAGCTTTTCAATTCCCTAATGTTGAAAGGCAACATATTTCTTATCTGTCCCTTAATGTAATATAACTAAACATTTATTAGACAAGAAGCAGATTTAGAATATTACTGAATATATCATTAATCTATTAGGGACATTAATGAACTTTTACAACCATACTTATATTTATTTCAGTATTTCAAAAGATATCTGATTTCGTCATTGTGGTTACTTCCTCCACTCATGTAGATTGCAAAGTCCCACCCCTTATAGCCTCCATCAGTAGTTATAGTCAACCACATTGATTATTTGATGACCAGTTTTATGGTGATGAGCCTTTCCACACCGATCTAAGCTTGTGCTGCCCTGATGGCACATAGCTTGTTGCTGGACCTATATTTGCCACCTTTCCAGCTTGGGTCAGAGCTGTCAGAGTTTGTACTCTGCTGACATAGCCTCTGAGAACCCAGATTCTCTTCTATATCAGAAGGAGGAATCAGATTAACTGGTATCCCCAGTGTTCACTTTATTTGATCAATGAAGAGCTAATTATTATAACATGCTCTTATATTAATAGTGACTTAAAGACATAACCAGTCCACTTAAATTTTATACCTAAATATTCCTTTCATACGATCATTTTATTGAAACAATTTACATACTCAAAGGATGCACCAAAGAATCCAGATGTGTTAGTGCCAGCAATATCTTTTCAGAGCATTAGGCCCAAGCACAGTGTTTATTTCTGGAGAAGAATATATGGATATTTGGATGGTTCACTTATTTACTATCTCCTTGACAAACCACATTCACCTAACTGTAATGTAACAATCACACGACTAGAATTTTGCTACATACCAATTATTTCACCAACAAATTTCAGGAAGCTGAGTAGACTTTTTTCAGTAGTTTAAATTCTCTGTACCTTGTATATCCACAACAAATGTCTGTTGAACTGAACTGTTAATTCAACAGTTATCCATCAAATGCCTACTATGTGCTTTTTGCCCCTCTCTTTTTATAGGCCAGATATTTGTTCTAAGCCTCATCTCTACTCTTAAGTAAGGGCATTGATGTCTAAAATGTTCTCTATAATCACTAACTTCTCCATTTGATGTTGAAGTTTTAACATTTTTTGGTCTACATATAAATGACATGATAAATGTCAAGGTTGCTATTAACTTTGGTACCCCAAATGGAACTATATTTGCTTCTAATTGTGAATGTCATCATGGATGACATGAATATTGTTATCAGATGAATTGATAATGATGTTTTTTTCCAAGTTCTCCTTTTGTTGCTATAAAGGCTTATACTTGCTTTCCCTTCCTCCTTCACCAGTAATGAATTTTTTATACAATTCCTGGAACTCTTTTACAAAATCCTAAAACTCTGTACTTATCAGAACCCCAATTATTCCTAAGCTAATGTATTTCTTTTCTTATAACTCATTTGTTCAATGTTACATCTTTTGTATTTTTGTTTGTCTTGTTTATTTTAGCAGCAGAAAAAAGGTTCTAAACAAAAATTTGCACTAATCTTAATTTCATTGCATTCTTAGATGCTTTCTTCTTTCATCAGAATTCTCAGAACCTGTGTTGTCTCTTCAGAAAATTGTGATAAGCCTGAAAACGCAGTATTCCCCTCTTTCCAAATTCCATTTGTAGTTGCAATAGTGGAAGATGCTGCCTCTGTGTTTTCATTATTTTTTCTTCTGTGGAATATATAGCTCAGTCTGTATAGAAAATGAATTGTGCCAAATTATACATAGAAGATGTATGTACTTGCACATTTAGTTTCCTGGCAACAAAACCTCCGAAAAATGTTACTCCTATCTCCTAATGAACCACTTTGTGGTTAATTATTGCCAATAGAAAGTTGAATTTTGTCTTAATTATATATTTCTGAAATAGCAATTATTTTAAAATGTCTTCATTATTTATATTCCTTGTCTGCCTTTTATATTAAAATTTCAGAATAATTTAAAGGCATCAAATATCAGACTGTGTTCTAAGCTCATTTTGTGCATAGATATGAAGGTTTAAAAGTGCATGGAGCTCTTTGGCAAACATGTTTGGAGAGCTCTCCTAAATTAAATGATTCTTTAAAAACTTCTGATTTTGGTGAAAACAGGGTTAACAGCACTAATAACAATTCACATTTAAGATTTTATGATCACAAAATATTTTCTTTACCTTGACTCATTTTAATCTCTAATTTGGATATATCATGTTGCATTGTGGTAAACCCATTTACAAAGGCATGTTAGCTTCAAATAGTTTCTCTTCTATTTTTTTCCCAACCTATACCAATTTATAATTTTTATTAACAACATTATAAAGAATGAATATTTTATCCCTCGTGGTTTTGTTAATCAGATTTATATCCTTTAAGTTAATGGTATACTTTCCAGTTATGTTTTACAAAACTTATGAAGTATCCCCAAATGCATCTCTGTTTCACAGAACTACTCTGGTACAAATCTGTTTTGGTCTTTTTTTAAGAGTAGTTATAGTTAAAGCAGTGCATAATGTTTCATGTTTCTCAACTTTTCCTAATTACGTTATTTTGGGTTCTTTAAGAGATACATTTAATATTGGTTAAGTTTATTCTTTTCGAATTAACTCAACTAACATCAAGCCATTTAGAAAAGTTTTAGACCTCTACGGCAGCATTTACTATTTCTTGGTTCACTGATGACTGGAAAGTGTAACTTGCTGCCTATTATTTTCCTAAGTGATAGTTTATATACTAATAAAATCTAAGTTATTACAAATTAAAATGGTCACAAATAAATTAAAAGTATTTATTGAGCACTCACAATGTGGCTGTCTCTAACTAGGCCTAACATTTAAGCCTTCCTAGGCTGAATGAATAAAACTGTAGTAGATTTGGTACAGAGCTAATTCAAACTTAATATGTTAGCAATTTGAATCCAGTGTTTCTTAAGACAGTACTGATTGGTAGCCAGGTAAAAATGCAAATGACCGTTCAATTTTAAGTCACATCTGAAGTTTCTTTGTATAAATAACAATACTAATGTCTTCCAAAATATTTCATTTTGCCATCATTAAAATGATTTATTAAATATTCATACTACCATAGATCCATGCTGAATGTACACAAAAGGGTTTGTTTTTCAAATAGGAAAAATGAGGGTTTCAGCACTCCAGACATTTTTCTCCATTTCATTAGTTTTTAATTCTAGTTTACATCATATTACAATATCACTTTTTGTATACATCTCCAGTTAGACTGTTGATCCTGCACCCTCTGCAGACATAAAGCCATCCATCTCTGTTACCATATCATTTATATGCAGCATGGGCCCTTGCAGCATTTTAACCTGATAGTGATTACATTACTATACAGATTACGAGATAAATAGTTGTGCTCTACTATATATCACTTTACTTTGAAATTAAACAAAGTGACTTAGCTCCATAAGTCATTTTCTATGCACTGTGTACCTATGTAAGGATATTAATTTGCATGTATTTTTGTTTGTAGGCATGAATTCATGTATTTAATAACATTATCATAGCCACCTCAGGTAGATCTTCCATACAGTTCATATGAAGGCAGTGGACACATCAAAATTAATTGTCAAAATTATAATTTAGTCTTCTAGTAGGTGCTCATCTACTGCTGCTATTCACTAGTAACTCTGTTTCCAAACTTTGCCCTAGTGCTCCTGAAGACAACTACTTTCAGTTCATCTGCCTTAGTCCCCCACATCCTCAAAAGAATAGAGGGTAGCACCTGACATCTGACACATATCACCTGAGTGACCATTGTCAAGCCATTTAATCCTTCAATGTCCCAGGCAAACCTTTAAAACTATAAATTATAGATTTGTTGCACAATATGCATTTGTGAAGGAAATTTCCACAATGAAAGTTCTTTACACCAATGAAATCATAAGTCCAGACCCCCTCTAGTACCCCAACTGCCCTGTGTTGCTTGGTATTACAACAAATTTTCACATAATCATAATTATGGCCTATCTAAAAATCAATACTAGTTTTTAAGATTTAATATTTATATGAGGACTTATTTTGAATGAGTGAATGAACAAAAAAGCATTCATTAAGAAATAACAATATTAAAAATGGTAGGAATAAAAAGAGGCAGTCTTTGCTCTCCAAAAGCTCACATTTTTAATGGGAGACACAACACCTATATGTTTGGCTGCAATTCAGATTAAAAGGTCTCATGATCCTTACATTGCAGGAGCAAAATACATGGTACTTAGAAATTTGTTTAGAAAGTCAAACCAATCCACTGCTTTCCAAATATCCCTGGAAGGTCTTAGTATTGAGAACAATCATTTTTATCATACCAAAACAGTATTAAATATTCAGTGATATGTGACTCATCTTCAGAGGAAAAACAGGTAAGAGATGAAAATACCTTAACTTCAGAAACCCATTGAACAGATAGCTTATTGATGAATTTCCTACTCTTGTCCTCCCTCTCCTCTACTTTGACTGAGTCTGTTGCCTTTTCTCCACTGATACCACAACTTTCCTAAAGGCCTTAGCACTTAATGCTTGGCCACTACTATCATCTCTAATTGGTCTCCCCGCCATCTCTAGGCCATCTTCCACACAGAGACCAAGATGATAATCCTTTAAGCGCAGGACTGAGCAGATCATTCTTCTGCTTCAGAAGCTTCCCTGTGTCCCTATTGCCTCTATGATAAAATGCAGACTCCCCTGGCATGAAAGCTTTTCACAATCTATGTCCAGCATCTCTGGCCTCCTATAAATTCCTCATACACAACATTCTATCTTTAACCTCCATTCCTTGGCCTAGGCAGGAAACCATATCTAGAACACTCTACCTCTTCATCTGTGCCTCTTTGAACAACCTATGCTTCAAGATGCAGCTGAATGCCCTTCCTAAAAAAAAAAAAAGCCTTTCCTGATTCTTCCAGTTGTTAGGACCACTTGTCCCCACCACTCCCGAAATCACTTTGCATTAATTTTATTTAAAGCTTGTATTTACTTATCTAGGAATATATCCCACAATAAAATGGAAACTCTTGTCAGGAAGCAACTTTTAATTTTTCTTTTTACCTCTAGTTCATGGGCATGTACTAGGTCCTTACTAAATGTGTACTGATTTGACTTATTTATAAAGCATCAAAAATAAGTCCTCTCAGTTTTCAAAAAATAATATGTATTTAACTCAATCTTTAGTGATTTGTGTAGAAAATTTCCCCTAATGGACATATTTCCAAAGGACATTTTCAAATAACAACTGTTTGCTTATCTATCCATCTTTGAGACTGCACAATTTAAGCATTCAACATCTACACCAAGGCTGGTTAAAATACCATACAAAGGAACTAATTTCTTCCCTTTGTTCCAACATTAGACACTTTGGAGTGTAGATTCATTAATCTGAAATATCAGGCTAAACAATCTTAGAGTATTACTGGTCAGCTAGTTGTGTTTTTCAACTTCTCTTTGAAATTGATATGATTGTAATAGTTTTAAATTTATATAGTACTTTATAGTTTTTGACAGTGCTATGCATACATTGGAGACAGCTTGGTGGCAGAGTGGATAGAGTGCTCAGGCTGGAGTCAGGAAGATTCATCTTCTTGAATGCCAATCTGGCCATAGGCACTTAGACTGTGTTTCCCTGGGCAAGTCACTTAACCCCTGTTTGCCTCAGTTTCCTCATCTGTTAAATTAGCTGGGGAAGGAAATGGCAAACCACTACAGTATCTCTGCCAAGAAAACCCCAAATGGGGTCCTGTAGAGTTGGACACAATTTAAATGTGCAATGCATACATACTTTTGAGGTCATAGGTAACATAAAAAGGAAATCAGAATACAGTAATATTAGATGAGATTCGCAGAACTTGAAATTCACAACTTTTTACTTACATTTCTATACTCTCTCACACTTTGTCCCTTGACGTGCCCAGGTTATGTAAATGAAGCATGTACCTATGGAAAGTGAACCTCAGTAGTATGAGTAGTTATTCTATCCTTTCTCCAACAAAATTCTGAAGTCTACCCTACAAGTGGTTTGTCTCCAGTTAAACACAACTTTATTTTAAACTCATTTCTCCTTATGAGTCATCAGAGCAATAAAATAAAAATTTAAAGTACTACCTTAAAATAAAATGCTTGTATTGCTTATTAATCAATTTTTCAGCTAGGTCTTCCTTATAAACTCTTTTCCCTATGCTGAAAAGGAAGTTTCTGTAACCATTAATATGATCACTTAAATAATTCATTTAAGTTAATATGCTTTAAAATAGCCTGTTACCTAATGCCAAATGCCAGAAATTGAGAGATTAAGTTGGCTTTTTGTCTCATACTTAGACTCTAAATCATTGCCATTCCTCAATCCCCCAAATGACATTTTCATTTGTGAGATTAACTCACAGGAAGTTTTATAAAAAGAGCAATTTGCTTATTCTGATATTCTATAAGCTTTATTTTATATAGGAGTATCTATATTTCTTAATGGTAGCTGTGGTCCCTAAATATCACATCTTAGAGGCCATAGAGAAATGAAGATAGTGGTTTTATATATACTTTGTAATGTTCACATTCGTTTTCAAAATGATTTTGCTCCCTAATCCTACCATTACACTGAAGCTTCTTGCTTTGAAAGTCACAAGCTCTATCTATCAGTTATTTGTAATTCTGATCATTAAAAATTTTATATAAACATATTTTCTGTCTTAATTCAGGTTATTTCCAAGCTAATGAATACTTAATCAAAAAATACACAATTGCTTTCACTTTAAAAAAAATACTTTTTATTGTACTATGTTGCTATGAATCTCAGATTCTGGGACATACCAGCATAGTCAAAAAGATTTTTCTCATGTTCATTATTGTTTTTTATTTGTATGTTTGTCTCATGGTGAAAAATAAACTCTGTTCAGAGGGATTGAATTAACTGATAAGAAAATCTGAACTTCTCTTGCTCATGAATATCATTAATCTCCTTATTGTAAAAATATGGCTTCTGTGGCTACAGGATGTTTCTGCCTAGAGCTAACGCATCTGACTTCTAGTTTGCACTACCTTTACTTTAAATTTTAATTCTAGGTCCCATAAGCTACTAAAGTTTTGCCTTAAATTTTATATTTGAAACTATCCATTTACTAGTTCCCCAAGACCCTTGGAACAGAATTTCTTAGTTACTTTTGGTATGTCAGCTATTCTTCAGCATTCCTTGACCTACTGTTGTCTGTAGGCAAATATTTAATAGAATCATGCAAAACTGAATGAGAAACTTCCCAGCAACTGTCATTTTACAAAAGAAGCCATTTTAACATCTTATTTGGAAGAAATGCAGTAGTAATTATTTTTCTCACATGAAGGATGGTTTGGATCTACATTAAACATTGTAGGTTATACAGAGTTCATGCCGACACAAACCAAAAACGTACTCCAAAATCACAAGTGCAAATAAACCAACAGATTGTTTTTAAAATGTTGCCAAGCCCATGCTGCTACATTTAACAAAAATAAATTTGGGTACTTGAAGTATAAATGTTTTTACCAAAGGGAAATGGCATCTATCTGCCAAGCGCATGCCCTCATGAGCTTCAGATAGAAGTGATGCTATGATTTGCAATTATTTTTGGCTCAGAACAACGTTAGATCAACTTGCAGGTTCTGTTGGGGTTGCAGCTGGGGAGGAAGTATGGGAAAGAGTTGAAAGTGGTTAGTAATGTTTCATACATATGGCCTCTCTGCAGGAGAGAAGGTACTGCAGGATGATGAATTCACCTGTGACCTCTTCCGTTTTCTCCAGTTGCTTTGTGAAGGACACAACTCAGGTTTGTGAGCCATCTTCCAGACATCCAGATCAAGTGATGGTAGCAAGAAATACATTTTCTTTGGTGCCAGAAATGGCAGTGATAACTCACTTTTACCTATACTTTAAGGTTTATTTACAAGGTGTTTCCTTATTACTTTATAATTGTAAATTACTTTTTCCAAGGGCTTTCAAATATATTATTTCATTTGATCTTCACAACAACCCACTGAGATAGGTAATACATATTTTCATTTTACAAAGGAGCAAACTAAGAGAGTAGTCAAGTGACTTTGTCTAAAGTCACAGACATAGTAAGTAGTGGAATTTGGACTTGAAAAGAGTGTTGTTTTTTAGTTTGCTGTACTACATTGTTAAGAGTTTGACAGGTTTCATGAAGACTTAATGATTAGATTCCTAAATTCCTACATATGATGTGGAAATGTATGGTAGACCACCTGGCCAAACTCTTAAAAAAAAGAAAACATCTCTAACTTTTTTGCTCCACATAAAATATTTTCAAAGTTATTTGTATTCTGTGGCATACTTAGAAATATGGTTTTTGTGAATATTTTTCATTAAGTGGATAAGGATTGAATTTTTAAAATTCAGAAAGCACAGGGTGCTAGACTTCCATACCTGACAATTTTATGTTAGATAATTAAGGGGAAGAATAAATGTCCATTACATGTACATTTATTTAGACAACTGTACTTTGAATCTGAGCTAGCAAGATGACTTTCTTTTTTTTAATTCATGTAGATTTTCAGAATTATCTGAGAACTCAGACTGGTAATAATACAACTGTGAATATAATCATCTCCACTGTGGACTACCTACTGAGAGTTCAGGTACCATACCTTCTGTACAACTGGCAACTGAAGTGATCAAGAGTTGGAATGATCTAGCAGACCCTGAGCTATGACATGTTTTTAACTGTGTTTTGATTTTTAACCAAATAGAAGTATTCTGAATATTATATTTTTTGATTCCCCAGCCTCCAAAGGTAAAAGTAATGCTCATGTCAGTTCGTGGTATTGGATCACCATTACCTTTTCCCAGTTCTCTGCTCCCTGGTTTCCTAGCTTTCTGTTTTGTTTTGTTTCATTTATTTTGGGGGCCCATGTTCATTCCTTCACTTTTCCCAGGGGCATTTATAGTTGATTTCTTTTTTTGCAAATTACCTAAAGATTATGGTAAATTCTTTACCATACTGAATGGGGGGATATTTTTGAAAAAAGAACTTGAAATTTCCATAATTACTCATCTTCAGGTTACAGTTTATAGTTTAAGGTTGTTTATGCCATTCAGTTTAAAATTACAAATTGACTCTTTGAAACCAATCACCAACATCTTACTTAATTTGATATTTTGCAAATCCATAGGGAATCATAAACTGAGAGCTGAAAGGAACATTAGAAGTAATGTAATCCAAGCTTTCATCTCAGTCAAGGAAATTGAGGCCCAGAAAAATTAAATCACTTGCCTATAGTCCAAGAGGGAGTAAATGGCAGAGCCAGGATTTGGAACTAGGTCTTCTGACTGCAAATGCCACATTCTATACTATAGCATTACAGGATCATAGCTCAAGAGTTAGACTTTGTTATAACCCAGTGCCTTGACAGACTAATGAATTCTAAAACACTGTCCAACTCTTTAATAACCATAGTCCTCAAGTAGATAGTTTATTTCCCTGACTTTATTGGAAATAAATCAATAACTTTATCAAAAAACCTTCAATTTCATTTTCCTATTCTTCTATATCAAAACATGATACATCTTTAATCTCAACATGTCAAAAAATAAGTTTAATTTCTGAATTAGGTGCATAAAAGGTGGTATAAGAAATGTATACATAATTTTTATATCATCCCTCACATAAGGCAAAATTGTCTTACTAAATAACTTGACCAGTTAAAATTCTTCCTAGGATATAATTCATTGTTTTAAATATCTTATTGGGTAGAGATCAATCTGGTTTTCATTGGTGTCACTATTGTTGTTGGTATTATAACACATCTTATCAATTACCTCAAATTCCAAAGAGAAACTGTGAGCATTGTATTCTGCATGATCCATGCTGGCTTTATTTTGGAGATGGGAAGAAAGATGATATCTGTACAAAAAAAATTCTGTTCCTTGATCGTCTGCTGTACCACCATGTTTCACATATATAGCATCAGATATTTCTATATGAATGCATATTTATCAATTCTGTTAAGTCTGTAAAAAAAAGTCTTCATGGAATTTAACATAATTAAACATGAAAAGTAATTTTAAAGCTAGTTTCCACATTTCTTTACTTCTTATTGGGCTTTTACTTAGAGAAGGAATATTGAAGGACATAACGCATTGAGACGCTTTCTTTAAAAAAACATTTTCAATTTAATTTTGGATTGTATTATTTAAGTTTGATGTACTTTTAAGGAACATTGGGAAAGTGATAGCTTTAGTAATATTTCCTCCATTTTGTAGGAATCAATTAGTGATTTTTACTGGTATTACTCTGGGAAAGATGTGATTGATGAACAAGGACAACGGAATTTTTCCAAAGCAATTCAAGTGGCAAAACAGGTCTTCAACACTCTTACAGAATATATCCAGGTAAGTATATTTCTGACACAAAAAGTAAGGAGGTATGATGCATTGTATTTCATTCTTTGGAGAAATACATTTTGCATTTCATATTATGTGAACCATGAATCATTGTGTATCCTACCTACATAGAGATGTTCTAACAAGCAAAAACAATTGTTTTATTAATACTGTAATTCATTTAAAAGCTCCTATATTAGTGCTTTAAAGCACCTATTTGATTATATATACTAGTTTCTTCATCTCTTTTTGCATTAACTTGGCTGTAGTTCTCAATCTATCAGTCAATTGACAAGCATTTATTAAGTGCCAGAAGCTCTGTAAATACTGTGAGATATAAATGCACAGAATAAACCAATCCCTACTTGCAAAAGGAAATTAAATTCTAATAGAGAGGATAAGTATGTGTGTATGTAGATGTATGTATGTATCTCTGTATATACATATATAGGCAAATATTTTCACATGTATCTAGAATAAATAAAAGCTTTAATAGCTTAAAATTGCACTGACATTGAAGATACACATACATACACATATTTAAATTGTTTATTGTGTGTATACATATATACACGTGTGTGTAAACATATATGTATATATGCATATCGGTTAAATGTAAAATAGTTTAGCAAGGAGGGTACTAGCACTTTGGGGAATCAGGAAAAGCTCCATATAGAGGGCAGTGCTTTGGCAGAGACACATTCCATGCATTTTGGACAATCAATATGAAGGCATGAAAGATGAGATATGGAACCCAGAGAAGGCCTTTTTGGCTGGATCAAAGAGTGTGGATGGAGAAGTAATGTCTAGTGAGGCTGTGAATACAGGAAAGGGCCAGGCTGTGAAGAGCTTTAAAAGCTAAACAGAAGGTAACATGTTAGAAGTAATTGGGAGCCCCTGGATTTGATCTGTCAGATCTGTCAGACTTCAAGAGAAGTCACTTTAGCAGATGTGTTGTGTATGGACTGACAAGAACAAGACTTGAATTAGGAAGAACAATTAGGAGGCCTTCATAATATTCTACATGAGAGGTGACGAGAGCCTGATGTAAGGAAGAAGCTATGTGAGTAGAGAGAAGTGGTCAGATGCAAAAGATGTTGTAGAGATAGAAATGGTAAAATCTTTAGCTTATTGGCTATTTGGGGGAGAGGGAGAGTAAGAAGTCCAGGAGAGTGCCATTGTCATGAAACTGGGAGACTGGAAGGATGGTGACAACTTCAACAGAAAAAGGGAAGTTTGGAAGAAGAGATAGTTTTGGGGAAAAGACAGTGAGTCCAGTTTTAGACAAGTTAAGGTTAAGATGTCTTTGGAACAATCAGTTTAAAAAGTCCAAGAGGCAGCTGATGGAATGGGATTAAAGCTAAGAGGAAGTACTGGCCCTGTACAAAGATGCTGTCGTCATCTTTCTAGGCAGCAAGGTAGCACAGTGGATAGAGTGTCAGATCTGGAGTCAGGAAAAACTATTTCTTCCTTCCTTGACTATTAAGTTTTATTACTTTGCTAGGTGGTGCAGTACATAGAGCACTGGGCTTGGAATTAGGAAGGCATCTTCCTGAGTTCAAGCCTGACCTCAGATACTTACTAGCTATGGGACCCTGGGCAAGTCACTTGATGCAGTTGCTTAGTTACCTAATCTGTAAAAATGTGCTAGAAAAGGAAATGGCAAACATCTCCAGTATCTTTGCCCCAAAAAAAACTCCAAATGGGGTCATGAAGAGTTGGATAGGACTAAGAAACTACTGAACAAGAAGTCATCTTCATAGAGCTGTTAGTTAAATCCATGGAAGTATAAATGAAATAAGAATTATTCCTTATATTTTACTCTTCTGTATAGCAGCTAGGTGGCACAGTGGATAGAGTGTTAAACCTGGAGTCAAAAACACCCAAGTTCTAACCTGGCCTCAGACATGAGCTGCATGGCCCTTAACAGATCACTTAACTTCTGTCTGCCTTAGTTTCTTCAACTTTAAAATGGGGACAATAATAACACTTAGCTCCCAGTAATATTATAAGGATAAAATAAGATAATACTTGTAAAATGCTCTTCTTTAACCACTTTTTCTTCCATTTGTCCTTCCCTGGCATTAGTCTCTCTCCTCTCCAGTCCGTCCTACACGTTACTGCCAAAGTTGTTTTCCATAAGTGCAAGACCTGATCGTGTGAATCTACTACTCAGTCCTCTTCAGTGGTTCCCTATTCACTCTAGGATAAACTATAGACTCCTCCATTTAACTTTTAGAGCCCTTCACATCCTGGCCCCAACCTGTCTTTCTAGCCTCATTATACATTACTGCTACCTTCCGCACTCTTTGACCCAGCTAGAGTAGCCTTCTCTCTATTCCTTACTCAAGACACTCAGTTTCCCATATCCATACCTTTTTACTGACATTTCCCTTGCTGGGAATGCTCTTTTTCCTCACCTCTGTTTCATAGAATCCCTCTCTTCTTTTAAGATGAAGCTCAAGCACTGCTTCCTACATGAAGTCTTTCCTTATCCTCTCCAACTGCCAAAGTATGTCCTCCCTTGTAAACTACCTTTTATGTAAATACTATATGTGTGTGTGTGTGTGTGTATCTGTCTATCTACACACATATATGTTTATGGATTCACTTTATCTTTATACTGTAGATATTTAAATATGTATTTTTGTCTCCCTCATAAGATAATTTTATTCTTTGTATTTGTTTTCTTAGTGCCTTGACTATTAGATCTTTTACAATAGGAAGGAAAGGAGCTGAATTCATATGACCCCTTCATGATAGGCAATATTTCTTGAGCATTCACTGTGTGTGAGGTGTGTAGCTTTACAGAGCTTAGCTTCATCTATGAAAGGAAGAGACTGCTTGAGGCGACCTCTAAGTTTCCTTCCAACTCTAGATCTCTGGATGGTTATTGGATCCAAATTTTAATGAACTTAATTTTCAGTGCTGTCTGAGAATTATTAGATAATGTCTTACATAGTTTGATGCTAATGTAAATTTTTCTCTGTTCATTCCTTTTTATAATTATTTGTTTAAGACTTAAAATGTTTAATTGCAATAAATGAAATAAAACTCCATTTTGAATCATATGTTGAACAGGAATTTATTACTGTTTTAGTTGATTAAAATGAGAACTTCAAATAAAAAATCATTAGTTCAATGTTTATTCTGTAAGTATCATGCTCATTTGGGATTCTTAAAATTTGACTTGGCATTATATGATTAATCATACTTTCCACATGTGTTTTCATTCTAATTACTACTAATAATAAGAAAGATCCTGAAATAAAAATTTTAAAAGGTATAAAAACTATAAGAGAAAAAAGGACCTGTAAACTCATAATGCCAGTTTAATAAAGGAGAGAAGAACCATTTTAAAATAAGAAGACATTTATTTCTTGTCTTTTGACAGAAAAACTTATTCTCATTACTTAGGTATTGAAATAGATCTACATTCTCTCCGTATGTGTATTCCCTTCAACAATGCAGCTCATAGCCCAACCATGACTGCTTATCCTGTACAACTCTTGTCCACATCCTTCCATAAATTCTCCTCAGGCAGCCTATTTAATGTGCTGGGGTCCTTCTTTGTTTTCACTTGAATATCACAAGAATATCAGTGGAGCACACAGGCTGTCCAGCAGTTATCCCTTGATCCCACCATCATTTCTTTTGATCATACATTGATATGATGACATCTTTTCCTCTGGTTCTTAGTCAGTCAATAAACTTTTATTAAGTGCCTGCTATATGTCAGTCACCTGCTAAGCACAGGTGATGCAGAGGAAGGCAAGAGATAGTTCCTGCTATCAAGGAGGTCATAGTCAATTGGGAAAGACAACATGTAAATGACTATGTACAACAAGCTATATATAGAATAAGATGTAATCAACAGAGGCAAAGCACTCAAATGAAATGACTGGAAAAGAATTCCTATAGAAGGTGGGATTTTAGATGGAACTTAAAGGAAATCAGAGAAGTCAGGAGGTGGAGATTAGGAGGGAGAGAATTCCAGGCATGAGGTATGGTCAGAGAAATTAGAAGGTCTTTGTTTATGATTCATTGCAGCCTACTTATGTCTTGTGTCTCTGTTTCCCCAAATGACGGATATTTATTTCAATTCTTTGGAATCTGTATTGTTCCATGACTCGCAGACATTCAGCAGTAATGTAGAATACCGGCAGTGAAAAGATGGACCTTTATTTCAGAAAAAAAAAAAAAACTTTGGGGTCATTAAAAGGACTTTGAAATTTCTCACTGGCAATCCAATCAGCTTCCCTTCTGTTTTATTCTAGGCCCAAATTTTTATCCATTTGGAGTGAATAATTGTCCATCTAACTATGTCATTGTCTAGACTAAAGAAATTCTTCCATGCTTGTCCCAGCCATTTGACTCACTAGTTCTGTGACTTAGGGCGATGAAGAAATAAATGTACATACACACACGCACACACATACCATACATACATACATACATACATGCATACATGCATACATACATGGGTATGATAATGATCCTTCTTACTACCTCACAATTTTATTGCAAGGAAAAGGTTTTGTAAATTATAAATTACTATATAAATTATCATTAAATCAACAAGTATTTTGTGCCAGGCACTGTGATAAGTGCTGGTGATACTAATGACAGCAAAAAACAATCCCTAGTCTCAAGGAGCTCTTAGTCTAATGGAAGAAACAGTGTGCATACAACTACATGCAAACAAGATGTTTACATGATAAATTGGAAATAATCTTAGACAGAAGGTGCTACGATTAAGGTAAACAGGAAAAGCCTTCTTGAAAAAGGTGAGACTTGAAGGAAATCAAGGAAACTAGAAGATAGAGAGGAAGAGGAAGAAGTTCATGGAGTTGGAAGATGAAGTACTGTGTGTAAGGATAGGGAAAAAAGATATCAGAAGACTTGAAAGGTAGGAAATGGCCAAGTTATAAAGGCACTCTAAAATTCCAAACAGGATTTTATATCTGATTGTAGAGGTAATAGAGAGCCACTAAAGTTTCTTGAATAGGAAGTCAAAGTCAGACCTATACTTTAGGAATATAAAATTGACAGCTGATTCAAATGGATTAGAGTGGGGAGAGACTTGAGGAAGGCCAACCAGAAGCCTGTTATAGTTGTCTAGGTGTGAGGGCCTGCACCAGGGTGATGGCAGTGTTAGAGTAGATTAAAGGGTGTATACCAAGGTAGGAACAGTGGAATTTAACAACTGATTATATTTGGGGGGTGAGAGAAAGTGAGGAGTTGAGGATGATATGATACATGAACCTGGATGACTTGAATAATGATAGTACCTTCAATGGTAACAGGAAAGGTAGAAAGAAGAAGGTTTTTGAGAGAAAGACAGTAAGTTGAGTTTTAGACATATTATTTAAGACCTAAGACATCTAGTTTTAGGTGTCCGATAGTTATTTGAGGATTGTTGTCATTATGATTTAAATAGTATGGTCATTTCCTATGACCACTTCTCTCCTGGGGATTCTAAGAAAAGCAGTTGTCAGGATTTTGTCACTGAGGGGTTATGATATGTGTCGATAGGGAAAGCACTCATCCACCCAGTAAAATCACATATCCTTGATGTCCTGAAGCATATGTACATATGTGTGTATACAGATATATTTGAATTAGTAATATGCTGAATTACATTTCTTTGTGTATCTAACAAAATATACTTCATATATGTATACAGATACGTAATATATACATTATATTTCTTTGTATATATAAATAAATATAATTCAGTATATCATGAATTCAATTAAATTTAGCAAGCATTTATTATTTAGTCTACATTGTGCAAAGGAAAGCCCAGTGTCTTACAATATGTCCAATATGTATGTTGCCTATACTTCATCCATAAAAGTTTTCCTAACATTTTGTATAATTTATTGACTTCACCTAAAATAAGCATGAGAAATGAAACTACAATGCCCATAATTAATTTTCATTTTAGTAGCATCATATTCTGGTTTATGAAGTTAATCAAATCAAATTAATCTTTCAAAATATTAATTAGTTGTGCAGTGCCAACTATAAAATAAAGCAAAATGTTAATGAAAATTTTTCTTCCCTAAGAAGAGTTTATCTGAATTACTATTTATACTATAATTGTCATAAATTATTTTCTCTAACCCTGAGAATCAT
This sequence comes from Trichosurus vulpecula, assembly GCF_011100635.1. Taxonomy (NCBI): domain Eukaryota; kingdom Metazoa; phylum Chordata; class Mammalia; order Diprotodontia; family Phalangeridae; genus Trichosurus; species Trichosurus vulpecula. The sequence continues at coordinate 144,208,052 of NC_050576.1, read as the reverse complement.
TTTGTATTCTCAATAAAATGATAGTGACTCCTTATTAGTATGGTTTTATCTTTCTCTCTGTGAAGAGAATAAAAGCAAATCTGCATAAAAGTCCTCTGACTTTTATGCTTCTGCTTTGTCAGTGAGTTATTAAGTCATTGGTTAACTTTAAAGGGAGAGCAGAACATGAAAACCTTTGAGAACCTCAGTTATGAATTAGTTTCAACAAGTCTTATATAGAAAACTATGTTTATCACTGTAAAATATATTATTTATATTCTAATTTTCGTTAAAGGGCCCTTCTCTTAAGGACACATGAATACACACACACACATTTGCATGTTTACATATATACTACACGCACATACACATGCACATGTGCACAAATTCAATCTCTGTTGCTATAGAATACAGTTTATCATCATTTAATTCTGCATTGTTGTTGTTTTGCTGTTTACGTTATAGGGCCCATGCACTGGAAATCAGCAGAGTTTAGCACACAGCAGACTTTGGGATGCAGTGGTTGGTTTTCTTCATGTATTTGCCCATATGCAAATGAAGTTGTCTCAGGTATTTGGTTTGTTGCCCTTCAAAGTCCACAGCTGAAAAAGTATAGTCCTGTCAGTTTAATCATACTTCCTATCTGCAAACAACCTGTTTATTCTATTGATATTGTATCATTTCTTGTTTTCTTCTTGAATTTTGGTTTTGGTTGTTTTTTTTTTTTTTCTATGAAAGATCTGTGTGCTAGCTGTGTAGTAAACTTTTACAAAACTAAAGAGGGTAGACATGCTGAAAAATGTAGCAGTTTGTAGAAATGCTTCTTAAATGGGATTCCCTAAATGCTATATATTTCTCAAGTGTCCTTATGACCTCATTTTCCTCAGAAATGCTCACTAGAACTTTCTCTCTTCCTACTTACTGAAAAAGAATTTCTAGTCTGATCATACTAAACTTCTTAGCTTCACTAGAATGGAAGCAGTTTCCTTATACAGTCATGAACAGGGAAATGCTCATGGCTGATATCATTCCATCTTTAACAGTAAATTTGTTAGGAAGTCCTTAGAAAGATAACACATTAACTCTGAGGGCAAAGAAATACATCCTAAGGATTTGCCTGCTCCTACTAAACAAATTTTGAAAGGTAACTAGAGGGCAAAGGTTAAAGAAGGCACATTTTTTGTCTTCTTTGTTTACTCTGTTTTTAGAATATAGAAAAATAGATAAATAACTATAAAAATGGCAGTACAATAACCTGCTAAATATTTTGTTTTAACAAGATGATATAACATCTTGATAGCCTGAAATATAATTATAATACTTAATTTGTATCTTGAGATATTAAATATCTATTAGGGCATTGATTTTTTACTTAAACTATAAAAGTAAACTTAAAAATCATTTAATAATAATTTAATTTTTATCTGAGTGCTATACATAGTAATGATATTTTAGTAAACTAGTTTGTAAAATATAAATAATTATGAATGATTTTGAGCAAATTGTATAGTCATAACAGAAATCTCATCACAAAGGTTTTCATAAGAATGAATTTTTATTTTCATGTTTTATATGGGGCAGCATGACATAATGAATAGAGTGCTGAAATTGAAGTCAGGAAGACCAAAGTTCAAGTCCCACTACTAAAACTTACTAGCTATGTTATCATTGACAAGCTAATAAATCTCTTTGGCCTCACACATCTATATAAGATTATAAATTATAGATGGGTTGCTCTATGTATGCAGTTTGCACACTAAAGGAATCACAGACCCTTGCTATATTGATATATAATATAAAACTGAGGCACCAACTTCTGAAGATAGAATTTTCCATAGTAGTTAGAATCATTAAAAATATTGTTATTTTATTACATAATAGTGGTCAAATGATTTAAAATGATACCTTATGCCAAGAAAAACAATTACAGAGTTTGGAATAAGAAAGATATTTGTAAAAGTTTCTTTATATACATATATGTTATATCGTATCAGGGAAATGCCATGAAAATAGAAAATATAATGGTGAGAAATTAGCAATTATAACAACTTGTTTTATGTAATACCTTTCAAATCTTAGGTTACTTTGCAGAAATGCAGTTATTTACATAATTTTTAAGATTTAAGTTACATATTTAAGCCTACGTCATCCATCATGCACATGTCTCCTTAATGGATGAAATAATTGTATTTACTAGGATTTATTGAGACTCTACAGCATATTAAAGGCAGACAGAAAAAAGCACAAAATAAATTTCAGTTAAGAAGATTCCTAAATAATCAACTGTCTCTACATAATTATGTGAGCAGTTGCCATTTTAAAAAGTCCAACAGTGTTCTTAATTATTAAAATGATCTTGATGGGCTTTTAAAAAAGATACTGATATTGATATATGATAATATAATCTATGACCTGTTAGTCTTGTTTTCACTTAAATAGTTAGGAAAATTTCCCTTCATGTAAATGATGGGAATTCTAGTTTACTCTATAGTTAATTTAGTGTTGCTGACTAGTACATTTTCCCTCAGGCCTACTTAACAATATGTTAGCATATTAAAGTACTGTCATATATTGAACTAATGTAGTACTTCAAACACTGTAACGCAGAGTGTCTTAGTCGTATGTGTATTGTTTTCTTATATAGTTTTAAATGCATTGTATTAATGTTTGCAGGATTCCAGCCAAATTGAGTTGTTGAAAGAATTAATGGATCTCCAGAAGGACATGGTGGTCATGTTGCTGTCCATGTTGGAAGGTAGCGTTGATTAATCAGAAATGCAAGTACTATAGCACAGTCTTATATTCTCTAATTTGATGGCCATAAAACGCAAAATGTTGTTTTTTGTAGGCTTAACATGCTCTAGAATAGGGCTTCTTAAACTTTTTCTGCTCACAACCTTGCCAGTGCTTCTTAAACTGTTGGTTGTGACCCCATGGGGTTGGGACCCAGAGTTTAAGAAACCCTGCTCTAGAACACTGATTCTCAAAGTTTTTTGGTCTCAGGGCCCTTTACATTCATAAAAATTAATGAGGACTCTCTCCCCCAAGAGCTTTTGCTTATATGGATTTTATCTATAAGTTTTGGCTGTAATAGAAATAAAACATCAATAGTATTCTGAAACTAGTTTTGAACTCATTTACCTCCTGAACAGGTAACAGGGATCCTAAGGGTTCCTGAACCACATTTGAAAACCAATGCCCTAAAAAATAATAAACATCACCTGGAAATGATACTTACTTTATAATCCTATCTAACGACTTATTCACTTTTTCTCATAAATTACTTTAAAATTCCTGTGACTCTGATTGTACATATCTAAAAAATGGAGGTAATACAAATTTTCGCTGCCTCCAGAGAGATGTCATGAGGGTTGAGCTTTTCAACACATGCAAATAAATATATTTCACATTAATCAACTGGTAGTGATTAAGAATACTTATAAAATCAAAGGGCAAGTAGATCATCAGATTTTTTTAGACTACCATATTACATGGTATTTTTAAGCCTATGAACTTTTAAATGATAATTCACACACTATGTTCATGGGCAAAGAAATTTTCATTTTAACGTTCTTTTTAAGAGAAGTTATCTCAAATTACATGAATAGGTCAGCTAGTTTCAGCTATGCTGGGGTAAAAGCTTTAAGTTGATATAATTAGAGATTCTAGTTTGAGAAGTGGCAACAGTAATTTTAATCACATTATGACTATCGGAGTCCATTGACGCTAGAATAGGTAACTTGGAGCAACATGGCACTGTACGGTACCTTCAGTGTTTCTTTTTTTTTTCTCTTGATGTTCCATTTATCTCTATCACTTTCTTTTGCCACAGTTAGTTTTCTTCACCTTTTATCCTTATCTATGCTTTAGAATGACCACAGTAGCCACAAACATTGCCTAATCAATATTTACTTGGTTAAAGAGATCTCTGGCCTAATGTGTGAGCATGTTAAATACATTGCATGTGACGCAGTTATTGACTAGCAATAGTTTCTGCATGTCTTGTTGCCATGAATTTCCAGGTCCCTGACATAGGTTTGAAGTTCTGACCAAATAAACATCTTGCGACCTTTACTCTATAAAAGTCTTCCATACATCCATCACCTAGGTTCATATATTACTAATTATATAACATTTTCCGTCCAACTAATGAGTGCATTTGGTGATTCTATAAACTGCCATACTATCTTATCTCTCTTAGCATACTATAGCTTTATTATGCCCCATCAGCAGACAACCTTGTGAAGTAAACCAAGGTTTAAAGACACTGGAAGCATCCTTGGAGTCATCTTTTACAGTAGTGGCAGAATAGTGTCCAGCACTTAACTTCATTTTCTCTTCCGTAGTACTTACCTTTCTTGTATATATAAAATGGGACAGAATATTGATTTTCATTCTATTCTGCCCAAAATATTATTGAGGAAGCATGTCCTCATAGCATTGTATCTTTCAAACCATAGTGAATCTGTATGTCTTTTTGTTTAACATGAAAGTGCCATATGTTGGATAATTAAGCAGATGTCCTGTGTCTATATACTAGCAAATATATTTCATTTAATGTGTTTACATATTAGCTCTTCATCTTGCTAGAGTATATCCATTTTAAACAAAAAAAATTCTTTTACCTCCAGGTAATGTTGTTAATGGAACCATTGGCAAACAGATGGTTGATATGCTGGTAGAATCTTCCAACAATGTAGAGATGATTCTGAAGTTTTTTGACATGTTTTTAAAACTAAAGGATTTAACTTCTTCAGATACATTCAAAGAATATGACCCTGATGGCAAGGGCATCATTTCCAAGAGGGATTTCCATAAAGCAATGGAGAGTCATAAGCACTACACTCAATCCGAAACTGAATTTCTTCTGTCTTGTGCGGAAACAGATGAAAATGAAACCTTAGACTATGAAGAGTTTGTGAAACGTTTCCACGAACCTGCTAAGGACATTGGCTTCAACGTTGCTGTCCTCCTGACCAACCTCTCTGAACACATGCCCAATGATACCCGGCTGCAGACTTTCCTTGAATTAGCAGAGAGTGTACTGAATTATTTTCAACCCTTTCTAGGCCGCATTGAGATTATGGGCAGTGCAAAACGCATTGAAAGAGTTTATTTTGAAATTAGTGAGTCCAGCAGGACTCAGTGGGAGAAGCCACAAGTCAAAGAGTCCAAAAGGCAGTTTATTTTTGATGTGGTCAATGAAGGAGGAGAAAAGGAAAAGATGGAACTTTTCGTTAATTTCTGTGAGGATACCATCTTTGAAATGCAGCTAGCTGCACAGATCTCAGAATCAGATTTGAATGAACGGTCAGTGAACAAAGAAGAAACTGAAAAAGAGAAGCCTGAAGAACAGGAACCTCGAATGGGCTTTTTTTCCGTTATGACTGTTAAATCAGCTCTCCTTGCCCTTAGGTACAACATCTTAAGCCTGATGAGAATGCTCAGTTTAAAGAGCCTAAAAAAACAGGTGAAAAAAGTAAAGAAAATGACCATGAAGGACCTGGTCATGGCCCTCTTTTCATCCTACTGGAGTATTTTGGTGGGCCTCTTGCATTTCATATCCAGTGTTTTTAGAGGTTTCTTTCGTATCATGTGCAGCTTGCTGCTGGGAGGCAGCCTGGTAGAAGGTGCTAAAAAGATCAAAGTTGCAGAACTTTTGGCTAATATGCCAGATCCTACCCAAGATGAGGTGCGAGGTGAGGGAGAAGAGGGAGAAAGGAAAGCTATTGAAACGGCCCTGCCCACTGAAGATCTAACTGACCTAAAGGAATTAACAGAGGAAAGTGACTTACTGTCAGATATTTTTGGCTTAGACCTGAAGAGAGAAGGAGGACAATATAAACTAATTCCTCACAATCCAAATGCTGGCCTGAGTGATTTAATGAGTAACCCAATACCTGTCCCTGAAGTTCAAGAAAATTGCCAGGTAATCTGTTTAATTCACAGCCTCTCTAGTCTTCTGAGGAAGAGGGTGTATAGATATTGTTACTGTTGCAGATATGTACCAGCGTTGTTTTGGGGGGAGAAGAGTAGTTATTTTTAATCACCAGATTACCAAACGACTATTGACATTTTTAGTGAAGAGAGATACTTGGATTCTTTATAATGGTTTGTATTTTCTTAATAGGGAGAATAAAGCTAGTGTCCTGGAAGTTTTGCCCTTTCAGATAAACAATCTATCATTAAACATTTATTTACTCTGTGCTGAACTCAGTGCTAGATAAGACATTATGGGAGGTACAAAAAAGTGTGACTCTCCTGGACTGCTTTCTCTGATGGTTTCATGTCTTCCTTTGTGTTCAGTAATCAGTCACCTCTATTCAGCTGACCCTCAGATTTGTAAGTCCAGCCCCAACATTTGCTCTGAGCTCTAGTTCCACAATACCAGCTGCCTGTTGAATATTTGTACCTGTCATTTAGCTGTCAGCTAAACTCAGCATATTAAAACTGAACTCCTCATCTTCTACTGAAAATCTACCCTGTCTCTTAAATTACTTTTTTTTCTGTTCATGGCATTGCCATCCTCCCTATAAGTATCAAAACCTTGGAACCATATTCAACTTTTCTTTGTTCCTCACCCTCTATATCCAAGCAGTTGTTAGGGCCTATAAATTCTATATTCACCATTTAGCTTTCTCTTGTCCCTTCCTTTCTGTATTGCCGCCACATTGGTTCAGATCCTCATCATGTCTTACCTGGACTATTGGGGTAACCTCATGCCTTTTTTTCCATGTCTCACCAGTCCATCCATCATAGAACCATAAAATTTGTCTTCCTAATAGATAGATTTAGGTGCAATACTTCCTCTAAAAACATCTTTTTATGGCTCCCTATTGCCTGTAGGACAAAACATAAGCTCTAATTTGGTATTTTAAAACCTAGAGCATCTGTTTTCAACTTCCCCACGTTTATTTCACCTTACTTCGCTTCACACATTTTACATTTCAGTACAACCAGACTTCTACATCTTTCCCAATCTCATTCTTCCCATTGCTACCCCCATACACCTCCTCAGGCCATTCATCATTTATTCCACATACTGTGTGTTCCAAAAGTCTCAGTGCCATTTTAAGTTATTGAAGCTTCCTCCTCATTTCTAACCAATAATATCTTTTTCTTCCTTCAAAGCTGAACTCTGACTTCCCCTTTTCTGTGAAGCTCTACTTGGTTTTGCCACATGAACATGTTATTTTTCTCCTTAAATTTTCCTAAATCATGCTGTAAAGATAGTTCCTTTGGCCCTACCACACTCTAACTTGTCTTATACCTATTTATTTACGTGTTATAACCCTTCGCCTTCACCAAATTTCAAATTGCCCCTTAAGAGCAGTCTGCAATATATCTTTGTTTGTATCCCCAATACCTAGGACAGAACTTTGCACACAGGTATTTAATAAGTATTCTTTGAATTGAGTAAGATGAACTATGTAAGTAGTTAATGCATAATTACATGCACAATTAAATGTTAAACTGTTTAGTATCTATCAGTTCAACAGGTATTAATAAATCATTGTGGGCTAGAGTAGTCCTTAGCTTAAATTCCATGTTGGCATAAAGCCTGTGGGGATTCAACTGTTCCTTAAAGGATGAGTAAAATTTGCCTGCAAGGAAGGGATAATAAGGGAGAAGAGGTCATTCCTGGGTGAGAGGTGAATAATACAGGCTAAGTCATGGAGATGAAAATGAGCATGGTATGTGCGAAAGACAGTCAGGAAACCAACATGACTGAAACAGAGATAGTGTCCTTTAAATGGAGTGAAATGCAGACAGAACAGATTAGATTTGATGCCAGAGCCACTGGGGGATCATTGTCGATTAATGTTTGGCATATGAGTGTATGTCTCTTTAACCTCATCTCTAGGTTACGTGCAATATTTCTTAGATTTTCTTTCTTCCCACTGATCCTTTTAAGGAACAGAAAGTGAAAGAAGATGAAAAAGAAGAGAAAGAAGAAACTAAATCCGAACCTGAAAAAGCAGAGTAGGTATAATGGTACATGCTACCCTTTCCTTGGCTTCAAAAACTTTTTTTTAAGTCTGCCACCTCCCTGACTAGATATGGCTGAGTACTCTCAATGCTTCTTGCAAAAGTCCTTTAAGCTCTAAATCTAAGATCTTATGATCTCAGAAAACATCAGACCTGAATGAGCTTTATAGCAATGCAATGGCTTCTAATAATATAATTTCTCTGACTTAAACCAAATAACTTAACTGATATTGACCTGTCTTAGTTCTGGCCCATTGTTCTCAGTCCTCCTTCTCAGGCTATGTGTCTTTAGTTTATAACTATAGGAGATGAGAGCCTTTGATGTCATTCATATATCTTTTCTTGCCTTCCCATGAGAACCAATAATTTCATTTATGCCTTATTTTCTGCCCTCTGCTAGGGTAGCTTGAGAAAAAAAAGCCTCTTGTATGATGCTATCTAATGAATATTTAACCTAAAGCTCCTATTTTTAGTCCATGCAATTTTAATTACTATATTTTGAGCCTGAGTCTGTCTTTTTAGGCAAGTGAACGAAAAGATTTGTTTAGTTAAATTCAATAGACTCTCATATTAGTATTTTTTGAATGTTTAAACTAATACTGTCAATCATTACGGTCATATAATAAATGCCTAGTTATAAGACAATGAAAGCATGTCGCTTTTCTTTTTCTATATCGTTGATTTTCTGCTAATTGTAACATCTTATAAATTTCTACATTTTCTTGAGGTATTATATATCTTTTTTACCTCCATTTTTATTTTCTGCTGAGCTTATTGTTTTCACTACGCTGGCTTCAGCTTCCTGTCTCATACAGGACACATACCACATGGTCATATATCCTATTCATGTATCATGAGGTGAAGATTGAACAATTTGGTTTAAGCATATATATTAACATATATGTATATAGAAATACATATATTTTTATATATATATAGAAATGAATGCACATACCTTAGATATTCTAAAGTATTAGAAAGATGTATTAATTTAGAAGAAGCCTAAATTTTATCACTAATACATAAATATATCATTAGAGATGATGATTCTGTGCTATTATGTTTTTAGGTGTCCAATTACAATGCTTTATTTCATTGTAGACCAGAAAATGAATATGGTGAAGTTGTGTATACCTGTGAAACATCCCTCTCCATGTTTTTATGCTCTTTTTTGAAAAGCTGCAAGACCAACAGCCAAAAAAATCCTATCAGACACCCAAAATTCGTTTTTCCTTACAACAAATTGGTATCGTAAACCCTTATAATACCAGTTATGTTACTCTTTGGACTTGATATTTAATGACTGTAAAATTTTAAAAAAAAAAACCTGTTGTACTTTCGCTGGCTGTCACTCATACCTGGAATGGTCTCTCTCCTCATCTCCACCTCCTGCTTCTCTGGCTTACTTCAAGTTTCAGCTAAAATCCTATCTTTTACAGGAAACATTTCTTGATCCCCCATAATTCTAGTGCTTTCCCTCTGTTGACTACTTCTAATGTAACCCCTATGTAGCTTATTTGTATAGTGTTGTTTACATATTGTCTCCCCTATTTGACTATGAGTTCCTCAATGGCACAGAGAGTCTTTTGCCTTTCTTTGTATCCCCTGGGCTTAGCACAGTGTCTGGCACCTATGGTAGGTACTTCATAAATTTATTGAATTGTTGACTGACAGCATATAAGGCTAAAATCTCTTTAGGTCTATCAAATGTGGGGAGGGTGAGGGTTGGACTTTTTTTTTTAATCAGACTTAGACTTCAATGAATTATTTACCTGTAGGAATTCCTCAGATTGGGACCGTCAGACCCTAGGCAGGTAGGTCAAAATGGAATTTAGAAAAGCCCTGTCTTTAGCAAGCAGTATAGGATCATAAATCTGTAGTTAAAAAAGGACCTCATAACCCTCTAGTACAACTCTCTTGTTTTATAAATGAGGAAAATGAAGACCAGGGAGATTGTAACTTACCCAAAGTCATATAGGTAGTAAGTAGCAGATACAGGATTTGAACTCAAGTCTTCTGACTCCAGATCTGAGTCCCCAGCTTAGAACTCTGGGTCATCTTCTCACATAACCATTGAACAATATCAAACTCAATATTTTGTCTGTGCCTTGATCTCATTCCCTAAGCTCTCAAACATTACTACTATCATGAGTTGAGAACTTCAGATCTTTGTACAGCATTCCACACACCAGAGAGAATATTGTTTTTCTTAGGTTTCATTTTAAGAAAAAAAAATTAATACTAAAATACAAATATAGAATTATAGGCAATTGGAAAGTACATATAGTGGCTCCCATTTTACTAATTATATCTGAATTTTAACAGAGTCTTCAGCATTGCTATGATTCTACAGATCACTAGTCTTTCCATGCCTTGCCCTGTCATGGACTGAACTGGAAGTAGTATTGCCTTGAATATCAATGAGAAGCCTTTTGACTTTATTTCAAGAATTGTGCTGTGTCACACAGTAAAAGTTGTCTTTCAAATTTATTTCTATGTTAAATACTACATTCTTGAGTTCACATTTTGATAGCCTGGTTTTATGTTAATTCAAGTTCAATATTTTTTCAAGTTCAAAATATTTTTCACATTATAGTTCAATTAATAGTTTTCAAATTCTAAGGCCATAAATACAATCTAGTACCTAGAAATTTGGCTTAAATACTTGTGAAAGCCTGGTTTACCATGACTGCCATTAAGGGAAACTAAAGAACATGGAAAGAGAGGAGAAGCAAGAGGGAGAAAAAGAAACGCAATTCCACAAAGTATCAAAATTAAATAAAAAAAGGTAGTTAGAAACACACTTTCTGAATACACTAGCAAATTTCCTAAGAACAAATTCCCAACTTAATTTTTTATGTTATGAAAGTACCTTTTTATCATTTATATTCTAAATCCTAGTTTTCTGTCACTGCTGTAAATGGCCAATAATTACTTTCTTAATACAAAGGAAATTGTATATAAATTTGCAATATCCATAATTTTTCAGCGTAAAATACTTTAGAGATAGTTCTATTAAACAGAAACATTTCTGATTCTCATTCAGATTTCATATGAGAGCATTTCCCTGTAGAAATTGTTTTAAAAACTTTCCTACAAAGTTAATAACCCACATTCTAGCAAAATCTAAACATTCAAGAGAAAGAACCTGTTTTGGTTTCATGAGGGGCTAAAGATTTTCTACTGTTTTAAAGACCTAGGTTCTAAGTAACAAAATAGCTTTTTAATTAAAAGTACCAAAATATTAATAACAGACATCACTACAATGCCTTAAGGACTGTAGGTACCTGACATAGGTATTATGTAAAGATGCTAAATTCTCAAAACAGAAAATTGTTGTATTTTCAAAGTTAGCACTGCTTTTCATTTGATTCTTTATTCAAGGAGTTGTTTTTTTTTTACTTGTCATGGTACAATTCAAAATTTTTCTATGCCAGTGAAATAAATTTACATTTTCAAATATTAGCCCATATTTATTTTACATTGACTGTATACTTTTCAATTCCAAAATTCAAAATCTTTCTAAAGTGCATGTATAGTTTTGTTTTCTCACAAGGAAAAAATTTTTCCAATGCAAGTTTTTCAAACATTTGAAACATTAAAGTATATACATTTTAAAGCACAAGACAAAATAAATTTGTCCAGTAATAAAATATACTTAGATTACAATAATAGAGGTTAACTCAAAGAAAAGCATACAAATCATTCAGCAAAATGAGGGCAAACTGGAGGTATTTACTTACTTTTAACAGTCATTTAAATACAGCAAAAAATAATCAGAAATCATTGCTTTCCATTTTATAACAGAAAATACTCTATAGTTCTAATCTGAACAAAAATATTTCCTCATCTTGGGGAAATGCAATAGAGACATTAATATCTTTCTATGAAATAGGACAAAAGTAGAGAAATTCCTGTGTTCAATAATTTTTACCTCTGTAATACTCCAGTGTCAAGAAGGAATGTTAGAAGACTAAGTACAAATGTTCACCTTATTTTTCTTTATCCAGTTTAAAAATACATAATAAATAAAAATCCATCATGAATATGTTTACATACATATATATCCTTGAGATATGTATATGTATATATGCATGTATATATATGTATATGTGTGCATGTGTATATATACATATACATATGTATATATATATATATATATATATATATATATATAGTACACCTTGTATAAGTCTTACTCCACCTATTTGATTTGGTTGGGGTTATTTTCTCCTCATAAAACAGGTGTTATTATGTGCAATAATTCTTGCTTCCTCTCTTTTTTTCCTAAGTCATAATATCCTAGAAAGGCAGAGGAAGAAGTATAGACTGTTTTCAAAGTCCTTCTCAAAATATTTGGGAAACATAATACACCTTCTTACAGAAGAACTTTTACTCATTTAAAAATTGACTGCATATGAATTAATTGATATTTATATGTATTCTTGACTTCAGAACATTGTCATTAATTAAAAATTACTTTTCCAATAGAGTAGTGATATATTGGTGCTCTTGTGTATTCTGATTATGCTCATTTCATTAGGTGAAAAATCTAACTCAGAGAACTATTTTGCTTGGTAATGCCAACTTCACCTGAGAAGTACTATTCATTTTTTACAGGGGAGAAGATGGAGAAAAGGAGGAAAAAGCCAAAGAAGACAAAGGCAAACAAAAGTTAAGGCAGCTTCACACACATAGATATGGAGAACCAGAAGTCCCCGAGTCAGCATTTTGGAAAAAAATCATAGCCTATCAACAGAAACTCTTAGTAAGCCCTTTTTACTTTCAGATTGACTAATAAAAAGTAAGTTATACATGGCTTTTGTGATATTAGGACAGTTCATGTTGAGTAAAAATAACTAGATTTGCATTCATTCAAAGAATGCAAATAGCTTAATTATATATTAGTTGTTTAAGTTTCTCAGTTATTCCTATCTACACTAATAAAAGGTTTGAAGTATTTTTCTGCCCTGTGGCAGTTAGGCTTCTTTTCTTCCCAATCACTGAAAAAGGTACTATCTTTGTCAGAGAAGTCTTTAATATGAGCTCTTATGAGTCCTTCAATCACAATTTTATAAATTACTAATTTACTAATTTACAAATATACAAAATAAGTAATTTCTTGTCCTCCTTTTCATTGCAGAGAATTGATATCTTGGATAAGCCATTTAATACATACAGACCTAAATTTCCTTGTATATACTAGATAACCTCTAAGATTCCTTCTAGTTACAAATCCCATGATTCTACAATCCTATGAAATAAAAGATGTGAAAAGATAGTTCTTTAAATTGAATGGCAGTATATGAATTTAGCAAAAGTATTGAGACCAACAAAATATTCTCAATAATTTTTTCAGATCTTTTGATTTCCAAAAAGCATATCTAAAAGTGTAGAGATTCCTCTCCCAGAGTCTGAAACTGAAAGGAACCTCTGAGACTATCTAGTCATACTCTTCCTGTCCAAGAATACATGGTCATCTAGCTTCTGCAAGAAGACCTTCACCATAAGGGAACCAACTACCACCAAGGTAGCACAATTCACTTTAGATCAGCTCTAAATGTTAACAAGTTTTTTCTGACATCAAACCTAAATCTGCCTCTCTGCAACTTCTATCCATCAGTCATACTCCTACCCTTTCTAGCCAAGCATAGCAAGTCTCATGATTGCCTTTTCTACAAGACCAACCTTCAGAAAATGGGCAGCAGCTATAGAGTAGAAAGAGCACTAGTTCTTGCATCAGAGGACCTAAGTCCAAAACCTGTTTCTGCTACTTACTGCTCATGTGACTTTGGACAATAAGTAACTTAACCTCCCTGGTCCTTAATTTTCTGAAATGTAAAGTAAGGGTATTGGACTAGGTAGTCTCTTAAATCACTTCCGTATCTTCCTATCTGTGATCCCATGATCCTACAGACTTCAAGAGTGCTATTGTGTCCTCGTTGGATCTTCTATTTCCAAGCTAAGTATCCCAGGTACCTTCAACCAGTCCTCATACGGTATGTTCCACAATCCTCTCTCTCACCAACTTTAGGCCTCTTCTGGGCCTAAAATGTATTGCCCAGAACTGAACTTTGACTCACATTCTCTAGATGTGGTCTTACCAGGGTAAAAAGTACAGGCGTCTCATCTCTAGAGTTCTGAACACTGCGCTTCTCAGTGCAGCCTATTATTAGCTTTTTTGGCTGCCATGTCACTACAGACTGATTCTGAACTTGAAGCCAGGCCATTCGAGCCTCCAAGTATTTTCACAGGAAACAGTGATCCTTCCATATGTTTAAAATCAATAAAAATCTTGTATGAGAGACCTTAAGAAATAGATGAAAACTTTAGGGAATGAGAGGGAGGATAAAATATCATCTAGTGATCACATTCAGAAATTTAGAATGTCCTTTATCAAAGATCCTGGAAAAAAATGTTTTTTGAAAACAATTGTTGCAGGGCAGAATCAAGATGAAGGAGAAAAGGCAGGGACTTGCCTAAGCTCTTCCCCAAACCCATCCAAATACCTTTAAATAATAGCTCAAAACAAATTCTAGAATGGTAGAACCCACAAAAGGACAGAGTGAAGCAGTTTTCCAACCCAACACAACTTTCAAGTTTGGCTCAAGAAAGTTCTGTTGCAACAGTGTGAGTGGAATGCAGTTCAGCCTAAGCTGACTCAGCACAGAGCAGGCCCCAGCAAACCAGGAGCAGGCCTTGAGGATGACTGAATCTGTGACTTCAGTGGTGGTTTCTGGACCTCTCAGAAAACAGTAAAGGGAAGGACATTACAGGGGTCCCTTTACAGGCACTGGGAGCAGAACTCTGTTGCTTTGCCTATACTTGGATCTGGATCATAGGCTCAGTCCCAAGGCAAGGAGGAGTACTAGCTTAGAGCTTAGAGCCACAGAGGAGTGTGGAACCTAGTCATAGTTTCAAGGTGGAAAAGAGTGCTTGTAGTCACTCACAGACCAATGCGCTGTACAGGAGAGTAGTAAACATACCTCTCCCTAGATCATACTACCTAGGTAGAGCGGAAAACTTACAGGTCCTCAGAATTACCTCTGAAAACAGCTACTCAAAATTACCTGAAGCTTAGGCTGGTGTCCCTTCCACTCTGGAAGCAGAACCACACTTTAGCATGGAGTTAAAATTCAAAAATAGGCTGGAAAATGAGCAAACAGCAGGAAAACATCCTGACTATAGTAAGTTACTATAGTAACAGGGAAGATCAAAACACACCCTCAGAAGACAATAAAGTCAAAACTCCTACGCTCAAAGCCTCAAAGAAAAATATGAATGGGCTCCAAGCCATGGAAGAGCTCAAAAAGGTTTTTAAAAATCAAGTAAGAGAGGTAGAAGAAAACTTGAGTAATGAGAGTGATGCAAGAAAATCATTAAAAAAAGAATAAACAGCTTGGTAAAGGAGGCACACAAAAAAATACTGAAGAAAACAACACCTTAAAAAACAGAATAGGCCAAGTGGCAAAAGAGGCACAAAAATCTAATGAAGAACAGAAGTTTTAAAAAGCAGAATTGGCCACATGGAAAAGGAGGTACAAAAGCTCACTGAAGAAAATAATTCCTTAAAAATTAGAATTGGGCAAGTCGAAGCTAATGACTCTATGAGACATCAAGAAAAAAACAAAATCAAATGAATGAAAAAATAGAAGAAAATATGAAATGTCACATTGGAAATAAAACTGACCTGGAAAATAGATCCAGGAGAGATAATTTAAAAATTATTGGAGTACCTGAAAGCCATGATCAAAAAAAAAAAAAAAGAAGAAGAAGAAGAACCTAGACATCATCTGTCAAGAAATTATTAAGGAAAATTGCCCTAATATTCTAGAACCAGGGGGTAAAATAAAAATTGAAAGAATCCACTGATCACCTCCTAAAAAGATCTCAAAATGAAAACTCCCAAGGATATTATAGCCAAATTGCAGTGCTCCCAGTTCAAGAAGAAAATGCTGATAGCAGTGAAAAAGAAAAAATTCAAATATCATGGAGCCACAGTCAGAATAACATAAGATCTAGCAGTTTCTATGTTAAAGAATAAGAGAGCTTGGATTATGATATTCTGGAGGGCAAAAGAGCTAGGATTACAACCAAGAACCAACTACCCAGTGAAACTGAATATGATTCTTTAAGGGAAAAATGGATATTCAATGAAATAGAGGACTTCCAAGCATTCCTGATGAAAAGACCAGAGCTGAATAGAAATTTTGACTTAAATACAAGACTCAGAAGAAGCATAGAAAGCAAGTTTTTCTAATAAAGACCTCATTTCTCAAATATATAGAGAACTGTATCAAATTCATAGAAACGAGAGCCATTTATCAGTTGCTGCATGCTCAGAGGATATGAACAGGCAGTTTTCAGATAAAGTAATTCAAAGCTATCTATAGTCACATGAAAGAAAATGTTCTAAATAAGTATTGATTAGAAAAATGCAAATTAAAACAACTCTGAGCTACCACTATACACTTGTGAGATGGGCTAATATGACAGAAAAGGAAAATGACAAGTGTTAGAAGGGATGTGGGAAAGTTAAGACACTAATGCAGTGTTGGTGGAATTGTATATTGATTCAACCATTCTGTAGAAGAATTTGGAACTATGCCCAAAGGGCTATAAAACCATGGATACTGTTTGACCAGACAATACCACTACTAGGTCTTTATCCCAAAGAGATAAAAAGAAAAAAGGAAAAGGATCTGTGTAATAATATTGCTAGCAGCTGCTACTGTGGCTGGGTAGACCAACAACACCAGCACATAGAAGGGCTGCCAGCACAGGTTCTTTGATCTGCTTTTCTAAGGAAAGCAACTTTAAGGGGTTAAAAATCTCACTTTTATCAAATATACATATATAATTAACTTAGTTCAGGGGGAAAAGCCAGCAGCCTTAACTTCAGAGCAAATACAAACAGAAATTACAAACAGAAAATATCAACAGATCAAACAACACAAATAAGTAGATGAGATTCTATCTTTCTGTTCAACATCTCACTACATAGTTACCAGGGAAGCACCAACATCTGGGTTTTCAAGCTGGGGGGGGGGGGGGGACACTCCTTAACAACGGCTACCCAGAATCTCATTTGGTCAAATCATACAACACTCTTCCAGTGAGTGAGAGCCCCAAAGCAAAATGCTAACTTCTGAATATATATCCTTCTTAAGGCCTGAAGGTTTCATATCTAATCAACAAAAGGGTGTGAGCCTGGGGCTTCACATCTAGTTAGACTTCTAGTTAGCATTCTAAAAGAGAAAACAGTAAAAAAAAAAAAGTCCCACCTTAATTACCATAACAATCTATATGTACAGAAATATTTATAGCAGCTCTTTTAGTAATAGTGAAGAATTGGAAATTGAAGGGCTATCAATTGGGGAATAACTGAATAAGTTGTTGCATATGATTGTACTATAAGAAATGTTGAGAGGATGCTCTCTGAAAAACCTGTAAAGATTTATGAACTCTGATGTGAAGTGAAATGAGCAGATGCAGGAGAACATTGTACAGTAACAGCAATATTATATGATTATCTACTGTGAATAGTTTTGCTTTCCTTGGCAATACAACGATCTAAGAAAATTCTGAAGGACTTCTCCAGAGAAAGATCTGGTTGGAGCCTGAATGTAGATGGGAGATATTTTTCTTTATTTTTCTTTGTTTTTGTCTGCATTTTCTTTTACAGCATGACTTATAGAAATGTATTTTGCATGACTATACATGCATAACCTATGTCAAATTGCTTGCCTTCTCAATTAGGTGGGATGAGGAAGGAGAAAGAATTTGGAACTCAAAATCTGAAAAAAAATGTTAAAATTGTTTTTACGTGTAATTGGGAAAAAGTAAAATATTAAATTCTTAAAAATACTAAGTTGTCCACTTGAGAGTGCTATTTAATGTTTTGCCAGTCTTAAAAATTAAATACACAATTCTGAAATTATTAGTTTGCAAGTGCAATAAAACCTCATATGTGATATTTTTAGGGGGAATGGACTATTCTGGGTAGTTTTGTATCCAGAATAGTAGAGAATTAATCTTAACTTTTTAGTTTTAATTTTTCATTGAAATCGTTATAAAATGTCCTTTACACTTCCCTGTATTCTTAAACAGAGCTTACTGAATTTAAGTTGATGTTTTCTTGCTGATTTAGAGTCTCATTTAAAACATCCCAGAATATGCTGTGCTGTAACTATGGTTGTAGCTATACTTCATGTGAAGCATAGAACCAATGGGTACTGTCCCTAAAATTTTGTTTTCTTTCAAAAGTCTGTGATGCTAGTTTGCTTGCTGGTCCTCCTTTCTTAAGCATGTATAGGTTTGGTCCTCTCATGTCTGAATAAATGTTTTACATCTTCTACTTTGTATATGGAGAGTCTCTCATATTTTATGGTACAAAACTACATAGGCATATTCACAATTATCATCGATGTTGTGTTTATTGCCTTGCTGATACAGCATATGACCTCCTGAACAACAGAACATGACTGCTTTTCTCCAAAAGTAAAAGAATTGAAGATGGAGGTGGCCTTCTCACATGTAATTTTCTCATCATCTCCACTGTTTTTCTTAGTGTCCTTTCACATGCCAGCATCATTCAAAACACTATTTGAGATTTCTTCATTGTACAGTAATGCACCTTCTTTGAACATACAACAAAGAAGCAAGTGATGGCAGTTAAGATGATACTTTAGCACATTTTTTATAACATGAGGTCATTAGCCCTGTTCGTAGACTTGAGGGCAGCAACTGTTTTGTTTTGTCTTCATAGCTATAGCACCCAGAACTTTGAAGAAAAACAAGGTTTAAAAATTCTTCAAGGATTGTAGGATGAGACTTAAGCCTGGAGGGGACCTCAGAGTCCATCTGTCCGAAACCCTTCATTTTACACATGAGAAGAATAAGGCCTAGAAAGGTTAAGGGACATTCCTACAGTCATACAGAGGCGGCTTGGTGGCACAATGAATTCAGTTCCAGGCCTGGAGTCGGGAAGACTTACCTTCATGGGTTCAAATCTGGGTGGCCCTGGACAAATCACTTAATCCTGTTTGCCACAGTTTCTTCATCTGTCAAACGAACTAGAGAAGGAAATCGCAAACCACTTCAGTATTTTTTCCCAGAAAACCCCAAATGGAGTCACAAAGAGTCAGATACAACAGAACAATTGCAGGACTTAAACACCATCCTTTAACTCAAAATCCATTACTCTTTCCACTGTACCACATTGCCTAACCCTGCTTTTTCAATCTTTGCTCTCTTTGTATATCACTTCAAATAACCACCCTGTGCCTGAATTGAAGACATCACCTTGGTACCCCATACACACACTGCAGAGCTGACCTATGGATGATATTCACCTGTAGCAGTGCTTACTTTAGGAGCTACTGAAATGGAGCTTGTCTGCCAGACTATAATGCTCCTGTGTCTTTGGTTACTGATTTTCTTTGTGAAGTCAGATTGTCTGCTGCTTGCTGTTTCTGTTACTGCTTCATCAGTGATGGCCAACATTTGTCATTGTAGAACTCTGCCCTAGTCTACCCTTTTTGCCCCTTCAATTCAGCTAGACTTGATGACTAGCCTCATCCCAAAGAAATATGCCTCTAGTGTTCTTCAGTCTCCAAACGCTTCTTCCATGTTTCTTAGCTTTTGCCCAGAAAGATCAAGTTTTTACAGTGATTGCTAAATAATCAGAATACTGAGTGACCAGTTGTCATGTGTTGGGTATAATCTCCAAATCCTTGGCTTATTCTGACTACATTGTTTTTTGGTTTTTTTAATTGTTGAGTAGAAAAACAAAACAAAGGAGAAAAAAACTCTACACACTCTTTGTTCTTGTTGTTATTTAATCCTTATGGTTTGACATCATTCTGAAATCTGGGACGTTCAGGAAGAGTGGTTACTGTATAACTCAGGTGTTTCTTAGTTGCTTCAGCTGAGTGATATTTATTTGGAGTAATTTTTTTTTAATTCTAAAAAGGTTTTAGGCAGGAGAGCAAGTATTTTATGGAGTGTAAGTCCCAGATCCCACCTTCTAATGATGTTCTAACATGATATTTTTTTAAATCATCTTCAGAACTACTTTGCTCGCAACTTTTACAACATGAGGATGTTAGCCCTATTTGTTGCATTTGCAATCAACTTTATCCTGCTCTTTTATAAGGTATGCATATCTCTTCATTATTTTAAATGTTACATGTCAAATTCTGGAAATCAAATTAGAGTTTTAAAGTTTCACAAATGTGTAAGCTGAGTACATCTATTATAGTCATTTTAAAGTATGATTTCATGAAAGAGGGAAACTTGTAGATATCCAATTACCTTCCTGAAATTCTTGGGAAAACCAAGGTTAGTTTTATTAATCCTAATCAAATTAAGACCATTGGCAGAGAATGGGCTTCCCTATTATTAGTCCCAGACTAGTCTGCCTGATTAGAATTAGGCTATTAGAATTGCTAAAATGACTCACTGGAATATTTCACTGCTGTACTTTATCATGTTTAATTTTATGGGAAGTTGTTGTCAGCTTTTCTCCCTATATTATCTATAGGTCCTGGCTTATTTCTATTAGATCAGAAAAATTGGTAAAGGGTTCAAATACCCATATTACTACTTTTTTACAAAATGATAATCTACGTTGTGACATGTATCCTTTTACTTTTAGTCTCTTCATTTTTTTGGGAAAACTTCATGTTCATCTATTTACCTTCAAAAGGAAGAATATGTCTCTAGCATTATATCAAAAATGAAAGTAATGCTTTTTAATTTCAAGAAGCTGATTGGGCTCTAAATGGTTTTAATTAGGTCTCCACTTCTTCTGTGGTAGAAGGAAAGGAAATTCCTTCCCCAACTGCAAGTGAAAATTCCAGAATAAGTAGTCTGGACAGCACATCACATCGACTCATTACAGTACACTATGTTCTAGAGGAGAGCAGTGGCTACATGGAGCCTACACTTCGGATCCTTGCTATTCTCCATACCGTTATCTCCTTCTTCTGCATCATTGGATACTACTGCTTGAAAGTAAGATAGTAAGGGACCACAAAGGTGTGTGTGTGTGTGTGTGTGTGTGTGTGTGTGTGTGTGTGTGTTTCTGTAGTCAAAACCATTCCAGTCCTTCAACTTGGAAAGAAAATTTTCATTCTTCCAGAATATAGAGTACTGCCAGGATAATTAAGGGCTTTCATAAAATACTGTATGCACATTATAGAATAGCTAAACTGCTCTTGAGAGCAGCTTACTCTTCTGATTTGACTTTTGCCTATAGTTTCTAATTCTGGTGCAACATTCCATTCATTTGACTAAAATTGGAAGAATTATTTTCCGACTGAAGATAATAGACATTTTAATGAAGTGCCTGACTCAGGCATGCATTCATGCCATCATTTGCTGTCATAGTTCTGATCTTACCTTCTCTTCTTAGCACTCCACACATGCATGGTCCCACTAAAATGTGTCCCATCTATAATTTTTTTGTATTTCTCTTTCTTCCTCCCTTTTTTGTATTTTTATATCACATCTACTACTACTCTGCCTTCCTCAACTAACCCCTCTACTACATTCAGAGCAACTTTTAGTTGAAGTACCTAAAGTGTATAATGTGTTATATCATGTTTATTAAAATTATATAACATTTGTCACATGATAATCTCACTATAACATTGTTCACTCTAAAGTTATATTAGCTATGATTGGCCTGTTAAGAATGCAGATTGCTGACAAATTAGATATAGGGGATGAGGAGGGGGAGAGAATCAAAGATATCTACAAGATTTGACTAGGAGAAGAGTAGTGCACCATCAGTAGAAATAAGGAGTCATGGGGAAGAATGTGTTTTTAAGGGTAAGAGATGAATTAAGCTTTAAATATGTTGATTTTGATGTAATAGTAAGGTATAAAGGACCTGTAGATTAGATAATAAGACAATTGGATATCAAAATTAACGTTCTTGTCAACAACTGATAAAGGAATCAAAGGTATGTATGCTAATAAAATTTGCAAATAGGAGAGAGAGCTAACCTTGTGAATGACAGTCAAAATCTAAAAGGGTCTTAAGGCTAGTGGAGGCTAGTGTCAAACTCAAAAAGAAACCAAGGGCCATTAAACTATACATAAGGATCCCTGTGGGCTCATATTGACCTAGAATACCACATATTAACAGTATCTATGTTTTACTGTATTTTTATTTATTTTGTTAAATATTTCCCAATTACATTTTATTTTGGGGACACCTCTGGACTATAGAGGACTGGGCTGAATCTAATAAGATAAAATTCAGTAGGCATATATAAAGTCTTGTTCTTCGGTACAAAGATAATTGGCTTCACAGTTATAATATGGAAGAGACATGATTAGAAAGTAGTTCTAAAAAAATTCTGGAGGTTTTAGCTAAGTTCAGTAAGAGTCAGCAGTATGACTTCAAAATCAAAAGACCTAATTCAGTATTGAACTTCATTAAGAGGGTCATATACTGCCCTTTTCAGGCTTCATCTGGCATATTATATTCAGTTCTGAGCACCATAGTCGAAGAGGACACTGAACAGCTGGATAGAAGTACCCAAAGGATATCAGCTAGAATGGTGAATGGCCTTGAGTCTCTGTTGTAGACAGATAGATTGGAAGAACTTGAATGGTTAGCCTGGAGAAGAGAAGGCTTGAGGGAGGATATGATAACTGTCTTCAAGCATTTGAAGGATTGTTAATTAAAGGAGGTGTTAGATTTGTTCTATTTGGTCCCTGAAGACAGAATTGTAAGCAATGGGTGGGAGAAACAAAGAAGTCAATTTATTTGATATCAAGCAAAGCTTCCTAAAGATTACAGTTTTCTAAAAATAGAATGGCTGCTTTAAGAGGTGACTTATTTTACCTCCTTGGGGATGGGGTGGTTTCAGGCACAGACTGACACTTTGTTGGTCCCCCTATCTTTAATTGGATCAATTGGGATGGGGAGTGGGAGAGAGAATCAAATGATGAAGGATATCATCACCAATTTCCCCCACCTACATTACTATATAAACAGCTTAGATAATCATGACTGTCTTTTTCATTTTTATTTGAAAATAAGACTGTCAGTAGTTCTATTCAGATAAGCATTTTTAGTTTCTTAAGCATGTGAAAAATGTGTACACACATATGTGTAGCAATCTGTAATGTTTTAGTGTTATAATTAGTTTGTTTTAACTTAATCTTTGATTTCCTTTAAATACATGAGAAATATTTTCCCCCAACAACTGTTTTGTTCTGATACTAGCCACTAAAGATAACAGAAAATTTAAACTAATTCTGAATGCATTTACTTTTCAAATGCAGGTTCCATTGGTTATTTTTAAGCGAGAAAAAGAAGTAGCACGGAAATTGGAATTTGATGGACTTTACATTACAGAACAGCCTTCTGAAGATGATATTAAAGGCCAGTGGGATAGACTTGTAATCAATACTCAGTGAGTATAGAATTATATTGGAAATATTTGTGCCCCCAAATTTTAAAGTTAAAATTTTTTTTTTCTAGAGAAGCTGCAATGTAGTCAGAAGTCATTTCAGTTATATACTCAACAAGAAAAATTGAAACACTGAACAGTCAGCCTCCTGATGGATATCATCATTTTTGCCCCCTTGCATTTTAAAGATTCTAATAAAAGTGCCATTTAGTTCATTCCCACAGAAGTAACAGAATTCACCATCCATTATTGTTGCTGGGAATATGCTATTAGTTACCTAATCTCTGTGAATGAAATTATCTCAACCCAAAATACAGAGACAAGAAAAAATACTTATTCAAAGGAAACAATAATTTTGACATTAAGGTCAAAATACTGAACTTCACATATAACTACATAGGCACATATGATCCTAATTGTGTTGAAATGTTGTCATCAAAGTAACCTAAGAAGATGTACTGGATAAATTAATGATACATGGTCTTAAAGGGAAAAAAAAATACTTTTTCTTTTACTTTAACCCTATGAAGCCTCCTGAGTAGTCTAGGTAAATGTTAATCCAGAAAAGAAAATCATACCTTTAAGCTTTAAGTACAAAAAATTGTCATACAATATTTCTTGAAAAGTTTGTGTTATTTAATCGAAGCAGCTGAACTAGATGGCATTTAGATCCCTTCTAGCTCTATCTAGGATACTATGCAACTAAAAACAGGCTGAAATACCTATATTAAAAAAATTAACAAAGGCAATATATGTACTGGCAAGTTCGTAACTTAAAAAAATGTTTCTTAATGAGAATTTTACTCATAATTATCCCTTTTGTGGACATTAGTTTATGCTTGGTCTTTATTTTGTTATCATTTATTTTTAATATCTTTCTTCTTATGTTACTTTCATTTCTAAATATATCACTCTGTGATTCCTTACTCAGCAACTCTTCCCTTGTAATAGATTTTAAAATATAACTAGTAGATATATTAATGTATTATATGCATATTTATGTTTATATACCTGTATATGATATATGCATGGTTTTTCTTAAGTATCTTAATATGCACAGCTTATGTTGACCCATTTGTTGTGTCAATTTAGTGGGGTCTGATTCTTCATGACCCCATTTGAGGTTTTATTGGCAAATACTGGAATAGTTTGCCCTTTCCTTCTCCAGCTCATTTAACAGATGAGGAATTGAGGCAAACAGCGTTAAGTGACTTGTCCAGGGTCATACAGCCAGTAAGTGTCTGAGACTGGACTTGAACTCAGGTCCTCCTGGCTCCAGGGCTGGCCCTCTATCCACTTTACCACCTAACTGCCCCCTCAATCCATTCTAGGCACCTAATAAATTTTTATTGAATTGAATTGATTATTTCTAAAGAGAATATATGCCTGAAGATGTAATTATATATAAATTACTAGCTGTTTTCCCAACAGCTAGTTGTATGTATGACTCTTTTCTGCTTAAATGCTTGATGTATAAAATATGCATTTCTTTTTTTTTAGGTCATTTCCCAACAACTATTGGGACAAATTTGTAAAAAGAAAGGTAATGTTTCTTATAAGGGAGTTTCTGTATTCCTCCTCCACCCTTTGCAATGCAGATTTTAATTTTTGTATGCAATTAGTATTGAATCATTGTGTAAAATGGGAATCAGAGTGTTTTACCTGCCTGTTTACATTGTTTCAAGAAATAGATTGGAATTTGAATTTAAAGAATAGGCTTTTTTAAAGGACTATACTATCCGGTTGCCAAATAAATGCCTAGTAACTCTATATACCACAGTCACTTCTGACTCAGCTGAGTCGAGAACCACATTGTACAATTTGATCTAAAATGGTTAAAAAAAATCCCCTGAAATAGTAAAGAAAATCAAAGTTATCCCAACATGATTATCTTATGTGACAACTGGCTAAAATCCCAGACTTTGCCTCTTCCTTTCCACCATAGGAATAAAAAAGTAAAAAGCAATTACAAAGACTGGATTTTTTTTTTTTATTATCACACCTTGAAAGATTGTTTGTAAGTAGGGCTTTCTTTTAGTGCTTTTTAATTGCTATTTTTTTTCAACGTCTTTTCAAATATTTCTTGAAGGGTTCTGATCACCTAATGACAACTCACCTTCTATTCCACGTAAAACCTGAGGGAAATACTCCAACTCAGAATAGCTTGCTAGGCATGATTGCAGAAAACAAAAGTAGCCCTCCCTCCTCTCTTTTCAGATACTGGTTTTGTACACGTTGTTCACATACCTCTTTTAAGCACAGAGTTTTAAAATAATCATTTTAAAAAGAATCAGCACTTTGTAGCTATTGTTCATTTTTTATTTAAATCAAAAAAATAAAAAGTTCAGAGGAAACCTCTTATTTGAAGCTGGAGTTTGCATGAATAGATGAATAATTAGAACATGTACTTTTGGAGGATTTGACAAATGGAAAGATTAAATTGATTCTGTATTCTTTATTGATCCTACTTATAGTTAATTGATTTTGTCTTCTAACACCCCAAGTTATGATTCTTTATCTCTGAACTGTTAGAACTTCAGCTGCCCTGTAATAAGCTAAGTTTCAGGAAAGAGAATCTCATTCTCTGAAGGAGAAGCCTGCCTATCTGCATTTCCTTTCTGTTGCAAACGTGTAGCCCCAGAGTAGATTACAACTAGAACAATAACAAGAATTCCTCCCTTAAGTCTGGAGTTCCAGGAATTTGAAAGCTGGCAGCAATGGATCAGCTGTGAAAGAATAACTAAGGGGTTCCTGGAAAATACCAATTTTCTGAACTCAGTCTCCTAGAGAGAGTAGATGTTTCCAGAAAATGCCAAATTTGGAGAGCAAATTTGCAAGTTCCTGGACCTAGCAGGAGGCAGAACCACGGGAGCATAAAGAGCCACAATGTGAACAAACCAGAGGGGGACAGAGAGGAGTCATTTGTGGAGTGATGTGTGTGTGTGTGTGTGTGTGTGTGTGTGTGTGTGTGTGTGTGTGTGTAGGCATAGAGGAAGCGTTAAGCCCAGGGAAGTATAATAAACCTGGAGAATTCATAGTTCCATGGGTTAATTCCAGTTCCCTGGTGAGGGAAAGTGAGCTGACTTGACTGTTTCCTAGCTCTAGTGTGAGGCCTCTGTATTTCATATTTATTCTAAGGTAAAATAAAACCTGTACTTCATCTGATATATTATTAACCTGAGTCCTTGCATTGGAGCTGAGGGCCTTTCTGTAGAAACTTAGATATGAAACATATTTTAGTATTCTCAGAAGGAAACACTGAGTACTAGTTAAAGAAAGTGAGTTAAGAGAATTCCTTCAGGAATGTTCCTGGTCTGGGTAAACCCAGAACTTTGGTTCTGGTTCATATGTTGACCATGCTGTTGATAGTCCCTAAATTTCACTGACAGGGAATAAGAAATACATTTTTCATGTTGAGACCCTACTTAACTCCATCAGAGTTTCAGTCTTTTAAAGCTTAGGATATTACAAACTGAATCTTTTTGATTAACCTTTCCTGATGGCATAATATTTCAAAAATATATTCATAAATGCCATTTTAATTACTGCTACCATTTTTATGTATTTTTATTACACTAAAAACCTATGCCTACAAAATTAGCTCTTCCTTATCCACTAAATTTAGATTTCCCTTCTTCTTCCTCATTAGTTTTCTCTTATCTGTTTTCTCATTTCTCATATTGCCTTTTCCTCCCACCTTTTCTTTTGTCTCACCTCTCTTCATATTCACTATTACACCCTCTTTTTTAATCCCCTCTGCTCCTCCTCTTTTCCCTTGTATTTATTGTTAGAGTTATTTTGGGGGTAATAATGGAAATGGCAGATAGTCCAGGAATGAATGAGTCCTAGAATAGAGATGAACAGACAGCTCAAGTTCTTGACTTTAGCCTTGCCAGGGTGGAGTGGGAGTCAACTTAACCTAGATTAGAGCCTGGGTTCTTCATTTCCTAAAGAAGTAAATGAACTGGTAGATGTAGTTGTGATAGGGAATAGCTCCCTATGAGTAAGGAGAATAATGAATTAAACAGTTGCTATGCCTACAATGTATAGATTCCTGTGAGCTAGTGAGGCTAAAGCAGATAAGTCATATTCATCAAGTAGTGTATTTTGAGAGGCATTAATTGTTTTTATTTTTTTATTATGAAGCAATGTGATTCAAAATAATGAATAAATATTAAATATAGGAAAGACAGAAAAAACCTTAATGTTTATATTCAAATGAAGAAAATGAAATTTATTTGGGACTTGAAACTAGCAAAAATATGTTTGTTCCTTTTTCTTACTTTCAGGTTATGGATAAATATGGAGAGTTCTATGGCCGAGATAGAATCAGTGAATTACTAGGCATGGATAAAGCTGCTCTAGATTTCAGTGATGCGCGAGAAAAGAAAAAGCCAAAGAAAGACAGCTCCTTATCAGCTGTGTGAGTATTTCTTCCTGCCTTAAAATAAAGCATTTAAAAATTCATTCCTCAGCTTTCCATATCATAGATGTTTTTGCCACTCTACAAGAAGAGAACAGAAAATATGAATAAGTATAGATAGATTTAGATATACTATGTTTCTGTAGTGTTTTATCTGTGAGCTGTTTCATCTTTTCCCATTAGTTTACTTTTATTCCCCAGATCTAAAGAACAGTGTTTCTATGCTAAATAAATTGCTAAATGTAAGTTACCTATAGCGTACAGTTTGTCAGTAATAAAGTCAAGCACACCATTAATGAAGAACCTAGGATGTCCACTTTATTATTATCAAAGTAAATGCAAGCAAATATGAGCCAAATATCTTTGGCAAGGGTCTTTTTGTCTGAGGAACAAAATTAGTTCACTAAAGAAATTGTAAAGTGATGTCTATTATTAAGCCAAAAAAAGCACTTTCATAATATCCTTTTACAAAAATATTCAGAAACATATTCAAATTTATCTGAGTTCTAGACTGAAAATGATTGTGATCCATACACTTCCATGAAAAGAAGATGATTAGGAGTCTGAGAAATATAGAACCTCATCTACTCTTACTTGTATAATGCATATTCCATTCTTGATATTGCTTTCATCTTTCTCTTTGAAGCTATACTATAAACTACAAAATTTAGAAATCACGTGCAAGATTTACGCTTCATAAACAACACCCAACACATGCTAATTCAACATTTTGAAAGGCTCTCCAACTGTCTCACTAAAATATCTGTTCACAGTCTGGCTTTCTTTAGTGAAGAATACTTTTTTTTTCATTTTGTTGAAGAGTAATTAAAAACTCAGTTTTCAACTAGTTATTGACAGCTGCCTCATGATAAAATATGGGAACGTGAAAAGCAAAGTAACCATATTTGAAAAAGAAAATTAAGATTAAGGGTTTTATTTCCTGATCTTTTTTCTTCTCTTTAATGCGGGCGTTTTTAAAAAATAGCTTTGTCGTCCACAAAATTACTCTGCTTTCCCAATTTTTATAATTGTTTTTTGAGGTGGAGAAGGAAGGAGTTTGAACCTGTGACTTCATCAGTTTGGAGAATGACTGGTGTGGAAATTCTTCTTTCTGTAAAATGATATTTTATCTTTAAAAGACCCATGCTTATGCAACCTTTCAAAATCTTTGTAAAATTTGGACATGTTCTGCAGTAAAGATAATTGTTTTAGTGATAGTGTGTAAAAACTTAGAGATCATGTGAGATAAAAGGAGAAGCAAGGCATACAAGTATCTATCAAAAAGATTGCTACCTTTCAATTATATGCAGTTGTCTGTAGTCCTATTCTGCATAGATCTGTGCAATTGGATTGGTGAGGGCAAAAAAAGTTATGTAATTAGACATTTGCTCCTCCCCTCCCCTATCCCTGTCCTTCTCCCTATCCCTTTCCCTTGTTCCCTCCTTTCAATCTCCTCCCCATCATAGCTGTACAATCTCTATGTCACCTACACACTCTCATACTCTGTTACAAATCAGTATATCTTCTGTATCAATGGGGTTGAAAGTATAGATATGTACACAGACCTATATAAATACAGATACATACACATATATATGCATATATATATGTATGTATACATACATATAATATGCAAAATACATACATAAATGCTAAGTTGTAAGATTCACTCTGAACCAACAAACATGCATCTTGCTCATAGGCTTATGATAACAATATCCTCATTTCTCATAGCACCACTGAAAGTCACACATCTAGTCAAAACCACTAGTCTAGGGTGAGAAAACTAAATCACTATGGAGACCTCAGGACAGCCACCATGGCACTTTCCTCAAATTAGCTACTCTAATTTTCCTCTGGTACACCAGAGGGAAATTATTAATACATATTGTATCTTTGAGAGTTCTAAATCAAAGAAAAATCTTCTCTTGCATGTAACATAGAAAATGGAGTTGCTTGTCTCCTAGACTTTTCAGTTGCTTGTTAGCACAGCATTACTGACTAGTATCTTTTTCAAAAACAAAGACCAATGGCCAGTATACCATCTTCAAAACCATCATACTGTAGAAGCAGAGGTATTATTAGGTATATACATAGTATTTTATCCAGAAAGTAACACTACTTTTCTAACTAAAGCTATTCTTTAATTAAACTTTTTTTGTATTATTTTGATATCAACATTTTTTTTTTGGATGGGGGAAGACAAGGCAATTGGGTTAAGTGACTTGCCCAAGGTCACAGCTAGTAAGTATCAAGTGTCTGAGGCTGGATTTGAACTCAGATCCTCCTGACTTCAGGGGCTTTTTTTTTTAAATTTAATTTTATTTTAGACTCAAGGACCAGAATACAAATACAGAATAGAGAAAAGGAACAAAAATATCATAAACTTAAATATTGAAATTTAAAGACAAAGTAAGGAAGGAAAAAAAAAAGCATGCCATGTGCATAGCAGAATGTAAGAGAGGATTCAAAATATATAACAATAGGTTTTCATTTAAAGAAAGCCTATATGATAAATAATACATGTGTTGAGAATTGTCCATTTTTTCTTTGCTTCCTTGTGAGTTTTCTTTTGTTCTCTGCTGTGAACTTTTTTACTTTGTTCTTTATTCCCCCCTCCCCGACCCCGAAGGCTACAATAAAGTTTAGATGTGTTTCTCTATAGCTATAGATATATACATACACATATACATATGTACAAACGTATATAGACATATACTTTCCCAAACATACTCCTGATCTCTGTTTTTATATTTGTGCATATCTCTTGTTTCCTATCCCTCCTGATTCCTCTACTTCACTTCTACCAACTACCTTGCCCTCCTATTACTTGCCCACCCCCCTCCAAGAATCCCTCCCCTATCCTCCCATTCCCATAAATCTAAACACCCTTCTATACCCCCCTTTTACCTCTTTCCTCATTCTCCCCTCTAAAAATCCCTCCCTTATCCTCTCCCCTCTCTCTATACCCCTACCATTTTAATTCTTCTAAATTTAGAAGACTTTTATACTCTTCTGAATATGTATGTATTGTTCTCTGTTAAACCCATTCCCGATGAAAATAGGTTACTAGAACTACCAGCCCTCCTACCCCATCCAGTTCCTCTGTATCCTTTCTTCCTCTTGCACCTCATTTGTATAAAATAGTTATTCTTTTTAACTGTTTCTAAATGGTTTTACTTTAAATTCATATCATAGGTTTATCCTCCTCTTTTCTCATGAGCTCAGCAATTATTAATAAGAATCTTAGACATACATTTTACATTATATAAAAGGTAAACAGTCTGTCCTTATGAATCCCTTATAGTCAGTCTTTGATATGTACCTTATGTTTCTCTTGATTCTTGTATGTCGAATCTTCTATTAAGTTCAGGATTTTTTTTTTAACAAAGTCTCGAAAGTCTGAAAGTTTATCAAATGTCTATTTTTTTCATTCAAGGTAATACTTAAATTTGCAACGTATGGTATATTTGGCCAGAGCCTCAGGTCTTTTGCTCTTTGTTGTATTGTGTTCCAAGACCCACGGTCCTTTAATGCCTCTGCTGCTAGGTCTTGTGTAATTCTGATTGTGACACCGTCACATTTAAATTGTTTTAATCTTGATGCTTTTAATATTTTTTCCTCGATATCAACATTTAAAAAGAAATGTGGACTACCTCAAGATGCCTTGAGAACTAAAATGGTTAAAGAAATGAAGTGATAATCAACTTTAAAATAAGAGTATTTCAGTTTCTAAAAACAAAAGCAGAGACTGTGATCAAGTCTTAAGAAACCATAAAAAGTGTGGAGAGAGTGAACAGATGCATGTTTATCAAATCCCATTTACTTGAACTAGCATAATGAGTATGTAGAGACATCCCTTGAAGTTTAAAATAAGTATAATAATTCACAAGTTATTAAATAGGTCGTATAAAAAAAAGGGATCAAAGAGCCAAGGTTCTTTATCCTACAAAAGCAGGTCAGATGAAGGATAGACAATTGTATAGTTAGAAAGACTGTCTACCAGAGTGTGGAACCTGTGGCATGGAGGCCACATGTGGCCCTCTGGGTCCTCAAATGCACAGCCCTTCTGAAGTTTGGATTCAGTCAAAGGGTGGAACAAGTTCCCACACCACTAGCCTAATCTTCTCATTGTACAGTAAATTGAGGCAAAAGAGGAGAAGAGGCTTGCTGTACATCACATACCTAGTTAGTGAAAACCAGAACTAGAATCGGGGTTTTCTTACTCCTTATATAATAATCTTTGTGCTATAAGTTACCATATCTCGATATAAAGCCATATAAATTTAGAAGGACACCAACTACCTGGGTTTTTTTAA
This sequence comes from Trichosurus vulpecula, assembly GCF_011100635.1. Taxonomy (NCBI): domain Eukaryota; kingdom Metazoa; phylum Chordata; class Mammalia; order Diprotodontia; family Phalangeridae; genus Trichosurus; species Trichosurus vulpecula. Next base: position 144,175,911 of record NC_050576.1, on the reverse strand, counting down.
TCACAAAAGTAATTTAACTAAAAAATAATAGGTTTAAAGTATAGTGAATTGAATATGGTTTTGACTTAAAGGAGCACTTCCTACAAGAAAAAATTATTAAAAGATTGAAAAAGTTTTGTTAGGTTGTAACATGGTATTAGCAAAATCTCAGTTGGAGTACATTTAGTAGTTATTATCTCTGTGAGTACAATGATGTCCTTATCCATTTGGATACGTGTCTGAGGGAAGCTTCAGGGCTTGTGACAACAACTGCAACAAGATTGCATTGGACCTGCTAAAGAGCTCTGTTTTTGATGCAGTCAAGAGTACAGTATTAAAGGCAGATTCATTATTCATAACCTATGTAGTGGCAAAAGAAGCCTGATTTCTGTCGAGGTAGGAAAAAACCTTCAAAAACCATTAGCAACTGCTTTTAATTGAGCAGGAAAAGTTAAGTTCTATGTTAAGTGTAAATAATTGTGTAAACAGAATAGTCAGTGCTTATGATATTTACCAGGCACTAGCAATACAGAGAATAAATATTCTTTACTCATACATTAGCATATACAGAGTAGGTATAAAGAGAATAATTAAAAATGCATAAGAAAGAGTTTAAATACTGGGTGATTTGGAAGGGAAGGTACTAGCAGTTGAGGGAGATCAGAAAAGGCTTCATAGAGAAGATGCTGTTCGTGCTGCATTTTGAAGAAAGAGAGTGGTTCTACATGGCAGCGGTGAGGAGGGAGGGCATTCTAGGCATTCCAAGCTTGGGAGGCAACCAGTGCAAAGACGTGGAGATGGGAGAATTTTAAAAATTTTGATGACAGTTAAAAAAAAAAATATATATATATATATATATATATATATATATATATATATATACACACACACATACATACATATGCATATGTGTGCATGTGTTATTCAAGTTTCAGGAATGAAAACTGGAAAGAATTTGTATTTTACCTAAGATAAAACTAATGCAGCCTTTAAAAAGTGAAAAACACGAAAAGTGTACTGGGGACAGAATCAGAGGTCATATTCTTAAGTAGCAAGAGACAGCACTTAAAGCTTGTTTTACACTCTAGAAGTTGTTGGAATGGATTACCAAAAGATATCGTGAAGTCTTGACATATTTAAAAATAGGATTGGTATTTATCTAGGGTTATTCTAAACCTATGTGTTTGGTGTGTGTGTGTGTGTGTGTGTGTGTGTGTGTGTGTGTGTGTGTGTGTGTGTGTGTGTGTGTATTCTCACAAATAATGTTCTTTTTTATCATTCCAGGCTGAATTCAATTGATGTAAAGTATCAGATGTGGAAACTAGGAGTTGTTTTCACTGACAATGTAAGCTTATTTTAATAAATCTACTACAAAATTAGGTGTTCTTTCAACTCATTGACGTGTTTTATCATTTATAAGATGAAAAAGAGGTTGTGTGTGTATTTGTGTGTTTTAAAATTTTCCAAATATCAGTTTACTTGATGAAGCTAATTTCTAACAAAATTATGACTTAGTTCTTCTCTACTTATTCAGATTATTTTAGCAGCTCAAAGAATGAAAGTGTGATATTTACAAATGAAAAGAAATTGTGATGTAAATTAATTTACATTTGAAAGGTATGAATACCTTTAAGAAAGCAAATACTTCAGATTTACTGGCAGACTCCAAGTATCTAAAGAAAATAGAAAGAGAGGTCACACAAATATTTGAAGAAATGTTTATTCTGACAAAATCACATTTTCTGAAAGGAGAGGAATATGGAATTATTTTGCTCTTCTCCTTAACTAATCCTTCTTTTACTAAGAAGCATTTTTAGACTAAACATGGAGTCTTGGAGGATATCAAAGTAGCATTAGAAAATAATGGATCCATTGGAATCTACCTGCTTTGAGGACAAGCTATTTTCTTACCCATTCTCCAAAATGTATTTATGAATTTTATCCAGGTGTTTTTCTCACTTTTTTTCCCCTTAAAACAATTTCCATTGTCTATGTTATCTGCTTCTTGTCCTGGGCTGCTGAGCTTTGTCAGAAAAATGTTTTGAAAATACAGCCTGGGCCTACTACAAAATCATAACTCTCTAATATCTGTAAGGCCCTCCTTAGGATGCTTTCCATCAGATATAGCAAGCATTTATTTAGTGCCTACTCTGTGTCAGGTCCTGGGAGTGCAAATATAAAACTGAGTCCTGCCCTCAAGAAGTTTACTTTGTACTTAAAATCCTTTTATTTACTTCTTTTCAATTCCCTGTCACATTCCCCCACTATATCAGTTCCAGACTTTTTTCTCCCATTCAGGCCCTTAAGGGACCCAATCTCCAGAGGCAGAGATAATATAGTAGACAGAGTCCTGGATTTGAAGTCAGAAAATTTGGGCTTGAATCCTAGTTCTGCTTCTACCTATGTTACCTTGGGCAAGTCACTTAACTCCTCTGAGACTCAGTTTCCTTATTATTAAAGCAGGAGGATTAGAACAGATGACCCATGAGGCCCCTTCAGGGTCCTTATGTACATGTATTAGCAGACAGCCTCTTCTACTTGTTACTAGCTGTGTGGCTGGGCAAGTCATTTCATCTCTCCAACATTTTTCCTTATCTATAATATAGAGATTATAGGAGCAGCCAGGCAGCTCAGTGGATAGAGCACTGGGCCTGGAGTCAGGTAGATCAGAATTCTAATTCAGCCTCAGACACACTTACTAGCTGTGCGACCCTTGCCAAGTCACTTAACTTCTATCTACATCAGTTTTCTCATCCTTAAAATGGGGCTAATAATAGTACCCACCTCCCAGGGTCATTGTGAGGATCAGATGAGATAATCACTGTAGAGCGCTTAGCACAGTGCCTGGCACATAGTAAGTGCTACATAAGAGTTATTATTATTATTAAACAACTGATAAATGCTGAAGCTAGATTCAAATTCTACCCATCACTTGCCTACTATCTGACCAATGGAAAGTCGCTTCATCTCTTTGAGGTTCCGTTTCCTGATCTGTAAAGAAGTGAGGATAATAATGCCTCCCTCACTTGGTTGTTGTGAGGGTCTAATGAGAATACCATGTGTGTTTTACAGCACTCCTTAACGTATTACATCCACATCACCCATTATTATTAAATCTCCTATTTGTCTACCTTTCTGTATCAGAGTGTCTCTGTAGCCACATCACCTTTACCAGTTCCATTTTTAGTTAACTCATATTTATTCCCCACACCTCTCCTCCTTAAAGCTTGTTCTCTTTACTGGACTGTACCACTGTCCTCAAAGTTACTGAGACATGTGACCTCAAAGTCACCTTTGAATCTTCCCTCTCCTTCCCCTCAAATAGCCAATCATTAATTCCTGTCAATTTTGCCTTCCAAATCCTGCTACACTCGTTCCCCTCTTCACACTCCTACTTGGACCAATTCTGCTCAACCATCCTTTTCTTCTCTTTAGGCTGCTGTAATGACTACTTAACTGATATTTGTGCCTCCAGGTTCTGGCCTCTAATTCATTCTCCCCACCACTGCTCCAGCTTTTTTCCTTAGGAACTACTTTAATCATACTATCCCTATGCTCAAAAACTTGCAGTGCTTCCTCACTGCACACCAAGTAAAATATATGTTTCTGATCCTGGAATTCAAGACCCCTCATAATCTGGCTCCTGTCTATCTTCCCTGACTCATTTCATACTACTCTTCTTCACATACTTAGTACATTCCAGCCAAAATAGATGTCTCTCAATTATGAAGGACTTATGATGAGAAATGCTATCCATTTCCAGAGAAAGAACTGATGGTATCTGAATGCAGATCAAAGCATACTTTGTTAAGCTTTTTTCATTTTTCTTATTTTTTGTCTGTGTTTTCTTTCACAATATGACTAATATAGAAATATGTTTTGTATGACTGCATATATGTAGTCATATATAAATTGCCTTCTCAAGGAGTGGGGGTTAGGAAGAGAGAAAAGGAAAAAAATTTGGAACTCAAAATTTTTTAAAAAAGTAATGCTAAAAATTGTTTTTACATGTAATTGGGAAAAGTTTAAAAACATTTTTAAAAGAAATCAAAATAGGCATCTCATCATTTCCTTTCCTTTCCCCAGGCTTTTATTCACTCTGAACCCTAAGCCTGAAATTTACTTTCCCCTTCTTGACATCCCTTCCTTTAGTACCCAATTTAACTTCTTCATTCTCCATAAACCCTTCTCTCATTTCCTCACTCTAATCTACCACCTTGAATTGGTCTTAACCTCTTGAAATGTTTGATTATTCATTTATCATACTCTACTCAGGTCATAATAATTTGCAAAAATTTCTTGCACATTCATTCCAGTCCAATAAATATTTATTAAACAACATTATTCAGGTATATAGTAGATGCTTAACAGATGTTCAAATAAAATTACAACCTCTATTACCTTATCAACTCTAACCACTTAAGACCTTGGTGTCTGTCTCTAACAGTTTACCACTCTGCTTTTCAATGTCAGCAGTCACCACATCCAACAACTTTTTTTTTTATCGGTCTTCCTTCTCTTTGATTTCTCTGCATCAAACATTGAGTTTGTACATGATAGATGTTTACAGATTTTTTTTTTGCTAAATTAAAACTCTTTTCCCTCATTTTCCATACCACTCCAGTGTCCTGATTCTCATCCAGGATTTGTCTTCTCTAATAGCTAGTTGCTGGCTTCCCTTCTTTATCCTATACCCCAAATATGCATATACTCCAAGAGTGCATCTTCATTCTGGTCCTCTTGCTCCACTGTCCTATTTCCCTCAAAGATTTCATTTATTCTGGAAGCTTCAACTTTCACATATAAGTATGCGACCCCAAATACTAACAGCTTCCTTCTTCATTCTCTCTCCTGCCAGCCTAATCCAAACTTTCATCATTACCTCTATAGCACTGACTCTTAGAATGTCATCTCAAGGCTAGTTTTATTTTGCTTCAAATAAAGGGAGGAGTATTTTTTTTAAAAAGCCCAGGCATTGCCTGCTAATCCCTTGGATTTATTGTAGAGTAATAAGTCAGTAACATTTATTGACCACCTGTGTGCAAAGCACTGTAATAAATTCTGAAAAGGACACAAAAATTAGTAGTTAGTTCCTCCCTCCTGAAGATGATCTTTTGATGAGCTAGAAGAGTCAACCTAAAAGAAAGTGTAAAGAGCAAGTTAACATGACTACATAGAATATATACTTATATTCTGAAAGAATAATCAAGTAAATAAAGTGATTGAATTTAGATGGTATCAAGTTGATGACAAACTGATAATTTTCTTTTTCTGTGTTTCTTCTTAATAGTCATTTCTCTATTTAGCTTGGTACATGACTATGTCTGTCCTTGGACATTACAATAACTTCTTTTTTGCTGCACATCTCCTTGACATTGCTATGGGATTCAAGACATTACGTACCATCTTATCTTCAGTGACACACAATGGCAAACAGGTAGATAAAGTCTTTCCACTTCTTTTTCCACAGTAGCTTGAAAAAAAACCCCAAAGACTTCTTCATTCAACAGGCTCTGAAATCTGATTGAGCCAATGAGCTTTGGTGTCTTTCACTTTGATCTTCTTATTATATTAACACAGAAAGTGCTAAATTATTTACATTCTTACTTTCTAAATAGTCTTGTATTTTCAAATTTCTGAAACATATATTTCTCTATTTTTACCAATCAGAGAGTAAGATGTGGAAAGAAATTAATTTTTAGATACTAAATATTCAGCAAAAATTAATATTCTTCTGATGCATATAAATTATTTAAATTGAGATGATATATTATAACTATGGAGATATTTTCTTACTGATAAATGCTAGCAAATTCTAAAATGCAGAAAATAATCCTCATACTTTTTACTTCACAGGGTTGTTGTAAAGAAAGTGCTTTGTGAACCTGATTGTTACATAAATATGAACTATCATTATGATAATGAACATTTCTGTCTTATATTAATGTTATAAATCAACAATGGATCTCAGTTTGTATGTGAAGCTTAATCTTTGCCCAATTTGAATTTAGTTGTACAATGCATTCCCTAGCTAATTATGTAATAATTAATAATAATAATAAATAATAATAAATAATCTTAACAGCTAATTAAAATAAAGAAAAGGAAACTGAAAATAAATCACTTGTCATACTCAGGCTGTAAGAACAAGAGGTAAGGATCATTAACTCCATTTGCTTCTTGGATGTAAAGCTAGTTACGTGTTCACTACCATTAGTTCCTACCATGTGCATGTTAAATATGCTGGACAAATGATTGATGATTTTCATGTATGTTCAACTATTTTTCATTGTTTTATAGCTTGTACTGACTGTGGGATTACTAGCCGTTGTCGTTTACCTATACACAGTTGTGGCATTCAATTTTTTCCGAAAGTTCTACAATAAAAGTGAAGATGGAGATACACCAGATATGAAATGTGATGATATGCTAACGGTAAGCTTATGTACTTTAGGCTGATCTTGAATGGAATTTCCCTATTCACATGTCATGTTACTCATTCCATAACCATTTTGTGTTTACAGGAATCAGAACTGTCATTATTCAGGGAAAACAGTGGTACTCTGATAAATTTCTGGACTAATAAGAAAAAAAAAATTCTTAAAGTATTGTATCAGTAAGGTAATAATAACAATGCAGATGACAACTGTCAAAATGCCTGTGTAGTTCTGTATTGCAAAGTATATGAGACTCTCCACACAGAAAGTAGAAGTAAACCATTTATTCCTACATGAGAGAACCATATCCCGTTTATCTAATTTGTCCAATTTATCCAATCTACCAGAGCAGTAAAACATTCAATACACAATATCACAACATGGAACCTAGCCATCCCAACACCTTTCCCACCCCCTGCTGAGGTCTTCCCAAAGACGAACTCACAGTACAGCTAAGTCACAGCCTGTTCAATTCTAACCATCACAATGGCAGCCATTATCAGCCACAACTGCTCGTTTGCTTGCTCTCTCTCTCTCCATATATATCTATATATACATATATTTCTATTTCCTGTGACACAACTTCCCTTTCCTGTCAGGAGGCTCCTCCCACCACATGTGACTTAGACTTCCTGTGATGTAGGCAGGTCACATGGCCTATTAATGGGTGGGAAAGATCTTCAAATCTAAATTGCTACTGCAAGTATATGAGGAACATAGTGACTTAGGCTCAATGTAAGGGAAAACTGTTTAATAATTAGGGAGCTCCAAAAGTGACTTCATGGATATGTCATAGAATTTTTTTTCATGGATGGATTGAATTAGGTAGTCACTAAGATCCCTTCTAATTCCTAAGTACTGTTATTACATACTGATTTCTGAGTTTAGATATAGTGAAAAGGAAACTTAAATTCTCAATAATGACTAGAACTCTGCAGAATTCACCCAGAGCACCAATATACAAAAACATTTTTTAGAATTCCATGAAAAAGGGCTATAAATGTTTATGAAAGATTGCTTTAGGATCATGAATTTAGAGTTAAGAGGACTTTGGAGATCACCTAATCCGACTTCTTTTAAAGATGAAGAAACTGAGGGCTAGGGAGGTTAAATGACTTGCCTTAAGTCACACAAGTACTAAGTGGCAGAGATAGGAGTTGAACCCATATGCTCTTTCTGCAAATCTAGACTTTTTTTTCCATAGGACCACACATCTTCATCTGCATGTCCCATAGGCAACTCAAATCAACATGACCCAAATAGAACATAATACTTTTCTCTCACAACCCATCCCTTCTTAACTTCTCTACATTAATTGAGGGCTCCACTGTTCTTCTGCCTTCCAGGTCCACAAGTTCATAGTCATTTTCAGCCCTTCATTATTACTCAGCTCTTATAAACAATCATTTGTCAGTTCTGTCAGTCCTACTCCCTCAACTTTCATATCCATCCCCTTCTGTCAATTCACAACACACCCTAGGTAGGTCCGTATTATTTCTCAAGTGGAATAATGAGGCTGTTCTTCGATGTATCATTCAAATACTTTTAAAAATCTGTATATCCTCTTTTTAGTTGCCCATTTTCAGCCACAGTAACTGCTTCAGTTTCCTGCTATCATCCAATCTCTGAGCATGGTCCATCCAACAGAGATCTATTATGGTGAATGCTATTCTAATGATGTTAGATGACTTACTTCAGTAGTATAAATATAGTTCAGGAATTACTGTTACATTCTGAATCGAATTGTTCAAGAAGATGGATGTGACCAAAAAAAAGTTAAAGACTGTGGAAAGTTAAGAACATCTATAGAACTCCAGTTTAATCTGAAATGATGTCATGTTTGTGCCATGCTTTCCTTATCATATCAAAGTCCATGATGATTCTATCAAATAAGTTTTCTATTTCCTTATCAGCTACTAAAGAGAGGGTTGACTAGAAAGCCAAATAATTTGAAAATGTTATGTTCTGTGCTGTTGATTTAAAACAAAAAACCCAGCAGCTGTGACTATATGTAGGCCTTACATATTATGTTGTATAGCCTACAACATAATCTTGCAATGCAGATTTTAGAGTAAATCAACCAACAAATATCTGGATAACTTTTATGTAGATAGTACTGTTCTAAGAGCTATGAAGATGCAGAAGAATAAGATATAGTGTCTGCTGTCAATCATATTATAAGTTACCTCAGGAGACAAAACAAATGTGTGTAAGGCAATAAGCAAACAAGTAATTGCTGTAATAGTAATAACTAGCATTTATATAACACTTAAAGGTTTTCAAATTGCTTCACATGTTAATTCATTTGATCCTTACGATAGTCCTGTGAAGTAGATGGTATTACAATCTCCATTTTTCAGGTAAGGAGACTAAAGCAGAAAGGAAGAATGGAAGGAAGGAAGAAAGGAAGGAAGGACAGACTTATTAAGTGTTTTTACTATGTGGCAGGTACTGAGCTAAAGGATGGAAAAATACAAAGAAAAAGAAAGATAATCTAAGTATTGCCTTTGTAGTATATAGAATATATAGCTTACATTCTAATCAGGAAAAATAATACACAAAATGGAGGTGAAAAGTGAGGGGGGAGAGCTAAATATGAAGGTACCTGACACAAGGCTTGATTTTGAAGTCTAGAAGGTCAAGAACTGGGCCAAGAGTAGAATGGAGGCAGGCCAACCTGGGCCTCTTCACAAAATGGAAGTTCTAGTAGAAATTCTTCAGTGGGACAAGGGCCTTGGAGAGGTAGATTTCATGGTGAGCAAGCCTTAGTGTGTAAGGATATTCCAGGGTAAACAGGCCCTAAGAATTGAGGTAAATTTCTTTTTTAAAAAATTTATTTATTATATTTAGTTTTCAGCATTGATTTTCACAAAAGTTTGAATTACAAATTTTTTCCCCATTTCTACCCTCCCCCAACTCCAAGATGGTGTATATTCTGGTTGCCCCATTCCCCAGTCAGCCCTCCCATCTGTCACCCCACTCCCCTCCCATCCCCCTTTCCCTTCTTCTCTTGTAGGGCAAGATAAATTTCTATGCCCCATTGCCTGTGTATCTTATTTCCTAGTTGCATGAAAAAACTTTTTTTGTTATTATTGTTGTTTTTGAACATCTGTTTTTAAAACTTTGAGTTCCAGATTTTCTCTCCTCTTTCCTCCCCACCCACCCTTCCTAAGAAAGCAAGCAATTCAACATAGGCCACATGCATATCATTATGTAAAACCCTTCCACAATACTCATGTTGTGAAAGATTAACTATGTTTTGCTCCTTCCTAACCTATCCCCCTTTATTGAATTTTCTCCCTTGACCCTGTCCCTTTTCAAAAGTGTTTGTTTTTGATTACCTCTTCCCCTGGTCTGCCCTCCCTTCTATCGTCTACCCTTTTTTTATCTTCTTCCCTCTTCTTTCCTGTGGGGTAAGATACCCAACTGAGTGTGTATGGTATTCCCTCCTCAGGTCAAATCCGATGAGAGCAAGATTTACTCATTCCCCCTCACCTGCCCCCTCTTCCCTTCCTACAGAACCACTTTTTCTTGCCACTTTTATGTGAGATAATTTACCCCATTCTATTTCTCCCTTTCTCCCTCTCTCAATATATTCCTCTCTTATCCCTTAAATTGATTTTATTTTTTTAGATATCATCCCTTCATATTCAACTCACCCTGTACCCTTTGTGTGTGTGTGTGTGTGTGTGTGTGTGTGTGTATAGATATATATCTACATATATACATACATAGACACACATATGTATATATATGTATACAGACACACACACACACATATATATATATATATATATGCATATTCCTTTCAACTACTATGATATTGAGGTCTCATGAATCATACACATCATCTTTCTATGTAGGAATGTAAACAAAACAGTTCAACTTTAGTAAGTCCCTTATGATTTCTCTTTCTTGTTTACCTTTTCGTATTTCTCTTGATTCTTGTGTTTGAAAGTCAAATTTTCTATTCAGCTCTGATCTTTTCACTGAGAAAGCTTGAAAGTCCTCTATTTTATTGAAAGTCCATATTTTGCCTTGGAGCATGATACTCAGTTTTGCTGGGTAGGTGATTCTAGGTTTTAATCCTAGCTCCATTGACCTCTGGAATATCATATTCCAAGCCCTTCAACCTCTTAATATAGAAGCTGCCAGATCTTGTATTATTCTGATTATGTTTCCACAATACTCAAATTGTTTCTTTCTGGCTGCTTGCAGTATTTTCTCTTTGATCTGGGAGCTCTGGAATTTAGCCACAATATTCCTAGGAGATTTCTTTTGGGGATCCATTTGAGGAGGCGATCAGTGGATTCTTTCAATTTCTATTTTGCCCAGTGGCTCTAGATTATCAGGGCAGTTCTCCTTGATAATTTCTTGAAAGATGATTTCTAGGCTCTTTTTTTGATCATGGCTTTCAGGTAGTCCAATAATTTTTAAATTATCTCTCCTGGATCTGTTTTCCAGGTCAGTGGTTTTTCCAATGAGATATTTCACATTGTCTTCCACTTTTTCATTCCTTTGGTTCTGTTTTATAGTCTCTTGATTTCTCGTAAAGTCACTAGCTTCCACTTGCTCCAGTCTAATTTTTAATGTAGTATTTTCTTCAGTGGTCCATTGGACCTCCTTTTCCATTTGGCTAATTATGCCTTTCAAGGCATTCTTCTCCTCATTGGCTTTTTGGAGCTCTTTTGCCATTTGAGTTAGTCTATTTTTTAAGGTGTTGTTTTCTTCAGTGTATTTTTCAGTATTATTTTGGGTCTCCTTTAGCAAGTCATTGACTTGTTTTTCATGGTTTTCTCGCATCCTTCTCATGTCTCTTCCCAATTTTTCCTCTACTTCTCTAACTTGCTTTTCCAAATCCTTTTTGAGCTCTTCCATGGCCTGGGACCAGTTCATGTTTTTCTTGGAGGCTTTTGGTGTAGGCTCTTGCACTTTGTTGACTTCTTTAGGCTGTGTGTTTTGGTCTTCTTTGTCACCAAAGAAAGAATCCAAAGTCTGAGACTGAATCTGGGTGTGTTTTCACTGCCTGGCCATATTACCAACCAACTAACTTGACCCTTGAGTTTTTCAGCGGGGTATGACTACTTGTAGACTAAAGAGTTCTATGTTCCACGATTGGAGGGGATGTGCCAGCTCTGCCACACCAGCACTGCTCCTTCCCCAAGAACCCCCAAACCAAACTGGGCTTAGATCTTCAGCAGGCTGTGCACTCCTGCTCTGATCTGCCACTGAATTCCTCCCACCAGGTGGGCCTGGGGCCGGAAGCAACAGCAGCTGTAGCTGCCCCACCTTCGCTGCCCTGGGGGCGGTGGCTGAACCTCGAACTCCTTCCACTCCTGCAGCTTTTCCCACTAACCTTCTCCGCTGTCTTTGGTGTTTGTGGGTTGAGAAGTCTGGTAACTGCCGCAGCTCACTGATTCAGGGCGCTAGGGCCCGCTTCCCCCAGCTCCTGGTCTGGTTGGTCGGAGCCGCTCATGCTGGGCTCTGCTCTGCTGCGCTCCCAGCTCCCAGCTCCGTGTGGGATAGACCTCACCCAGAGACCATCCAGGCTGTCCTGGGCTGGAGCCCTGCTTCCGTCTGCTGTTTTGTGATTTCTGCAGTTCTAGAATTGGTTCAGAGACATTTTTTATAAGTTTTTGGAGGGACGTGGTGCGGAGCTCACGCAAGTCCCTGCTTTCCAGCCACCATCTTGGCTCCACCCCCAGAAGTTTCCAAACTGAGGTAAATTTCCAGAGTAAGACAGTGGTAAAAACATAATTTTGAACTCCAGAAGATCAGAAATAGATCTGGGATGAGAATGTGTAAAGGAATGTCTGTGGAAGGATTTTAATTCAGGTCTTCCTAACTCTTAGTCCTCCCGCCATTGTGGCAACTGTTGTACCACCTAGACATATAAATTGTGTGATGCTAAAATTAACTATACTGAGACTTAAAGGAGGGATATATGGAGTAGTCAAAATGACTTTCATGGAAAAGGTAAGATGTGGGCTTCGTAAGATTTGGATAGGCAGAGTGAACAAAGAGTATTTAAAAAAAGCATGAGAAAAGAGACTGAGAATTAGCATGAGACATCCAATGAGTTCTGAAGGTACAAGCTAACTATATTAGAGGTTCATGCTGAAAAGCAATCTGAAATAAGGTTGATTGATGAAGTGGATAGAGCCATTTTATATAGGTCTGGGCATAGAAATTTGAATCTGACGTGGTAAGGGGAGATATTAGTGGTCATTTAATTCAATTTAATAGAAAAATAGACACTGCTAGGTTGAAAAGTAGAGTGTTGGTCTTGGATATTGGAAATCCAGGGCTCAAATCCTGCACCAGACACTTACCAGCTGAGTGATATTGGGTAAATAATAGCCTCTTAGCCTCAGTTTTGTCACCTGGCAAATGGAAATAAAAATAACACATACCTCACAGGGTTGTTTTGAGGAACAAATTGAATGACATAATGTATATAAAATACTTTACAAACCTTAAAGCACTATGGAAATACTAGTTCTTATTAAATAAAACAAAATTCATTAAGCTTCTTCTATATGTAAAACACTGTGCTAATTAAAACATCCGTAACCAAATATTGTATAACAGAACTATCAATCAGAACCAAATGTGCTGATTTGGTGCTTAAAAATACCAACTTACTTGACCTGAAGATGAATACTACATATATGGCTTGGTCAAGGTGATTAATGGCCTGTAGAGTTTGAACCATGTACCCTAAAGGGATGCTTTTTTAGAGGGAGCTTCTACAGAAAAGAACTCAAGTAGCATAAAATAGCTGGAAAGTTAGGCATGTGTAACAGCCTGGCATATAAATGCTACTGCTATTATTGCAAATAAATTTCAATTTATGATAAATAGACTTTATTCTTTCCATCTTACAAATTTCGTATCTATAGTGCAATATATTCCAAGTACTAGTGAGCTACTTCGTTTTTTTTTAATAAAACTATCAATCACAAGGCCAAAGTCAACCTTGTCATCTCATAAACCAGATGATGATTTAATTGGTGTTTGTGCTATTCATGTTGCCAAGAACATGTTGACTGATTTATTTCTAGGTTCTCTGCTGAGCCTGGTCTTTTTAATAACTCAATTTCTAAAATATTTCAACAAAGCACACACCAGAAGTTCCAGATGATCTGCGGAAAAATGAATGGTTCAACTAAATCTTTATTTCAGACATGTAGTCCTACTTGCTACTTGGTCTTTCTAAACTTAAAAACAACAGTTGGTCATCCATGTCTCTTATATTGCAGGGGCAACTAGGTAGAGTAGACCACCGGCCCAGGAGTCAGGAGGACCTGAGTTCAAATCTGGCCTCAGACACTTGACGCACTTACTAGCTGTGTGACCTTGGGCAAGTCACTTAACCCCAATTGTCCTGCCTTTCCCCCTCAAAAAAAAAGAAAAGAAAATATTGCAGTGGAAATATATTACTTTCAAGGACCAGTGGAAAATAAGTGAGTTCTAGAAACAGATCAAGAGCCTAATAGGGAGAAATGATACAGTATTAAGGGGCTTCAGTTATCCAGACATCTGCTGTAGCTAATTCTGCTAGAGCACAACAGCCAATAATTTAGTGGATTGCCTTTAATAATAATTTCATTCTTCAAATGGTGAAGGATCAAATAAGGGGAACTGCTATTCGGACCTAATTTTCACCAAGCAGCTGAAGCAATGAATCCCTTTTAACTTTTCCATGTAGTATCTTTCACAGGAGAAAAAAATCCAGAAATATTCTGACCTGCACCCTACATTTTGGGGAAAGAAGATTTCAGAACTTACAGACCAACTTAGATTTTAAAAAAATGAAAAAATAAAAGCAACAACAAGCAACAATGGATAAATACAAAAGCATGGCAGTGTTGGCATTGTCCTGTAAGAGTAATGTCAGGAGTGCTAAAGCTTAGAATAAGTGGAGGCTGTTGAGAAATGGTAAATGCCACAAAAAGGGGGTACTCAAAAAAACTGTAGTGAGGAAAAGAGGATCGGATCATAGAAAAGATCACATATTGTTCAGAGCAGACTGATGATAAAATGGATTATAGAAAAAAGTCAGAACCACTTAACTCTTATTTAGTTTCTGTTTTCTCTGTCAAAGAATAATCTTTGGACTGGAAAGAACAGAGCAAAAATGACCAAGGGGGAGTAGATGACTAAGATAAGTTGAATGATATTAAGAGAATAGTGACATGACCTAATCTAGGCAAGCTATATCCCAGTATACACAAAGTGACAGGTGTGATTGTTGAGCCATCATCAGTAATCATTGAAAGACAATCAAGTAACTGTCGTAAGACTAGAGAAAAGGAAATATTGTTCAAATTTTCAGAAGAGAATCATTAACACAGTAGTCACAAATGCTTGTAGAAGACTTAGTGGCTTCACTTCCTTTTCCCCAAGCTGTCCCATAGTCCTCAGCCTCCTTAGTACCAAGGTTCCATTCTGTTCTCTAGTGCATTTAGCCTGAGTGTGGCCATTTCCCCCACAGTTATAATAGAAGTCAAGGCTGCCTCTCTACTCTTCTCCAGGTATTTTTCCAAGGAGATGATTGTTGTTTCTGGTTCTCTCCTATGGAAGTTTCTTGTGAGCCTCTGTCATCTACTGAATCTCTAGACTAACTGTTCTACCTTGTATCTTTAACCCATGTTTTAGCATGTGTTCCTGAATCAGTTGCATATTGAGGCTTCCCAGTGGGACCTCCCTGGGCCTAGTTACCATGTCATTCACTGTGTCTAGCAGTTCTTCAGAATTAGCTGGGTTCCCTGCAAAGTCCTAATTATCCAACTGTACTCTTACAAATGTGTTGTATTTTAGACCCATACACACTCATTTCACCTGGACCTTATCTTCCATCCCAAGCTTTATTGCCACTAGTCCTACTATTTCTGTAACTGATCATCCACACAGAACCTAAAGTCAAATGGCTTCTCATCTCAGTGCTAATGTGTAGTTGCAACAAATGTAGCTTATGTTTGACCCATCTCTATAAAGTTTTTGAAGTTTTTATAAGCAGATTTTCCATGTCATAATATCATTTCTAGATTCTTGGCTGTTAGTCCTACCAAAAAGTATGAAAGCTTTTCCACTAAGGCTATCAACTAATCTCTCAACCCTGTCAGAGACCATCTAATCACATAGAACTATTGACATTCATATAATCCAGGTTTCCCATGTTTGTTTTCTAAGGGGAGAGGGGAGGGATGGGATATATTGTCTCCTGAGAAAGTTTGTAATTTGGTCTAATGGAATTGGGTCATGGCAAAAGGCAAAGTTTTCCATCCAATCCAGTGAACCTCTCCTATTTCTCACATTCAAGTGAAATTTCACTGCATAACTTAGGGGAACATGCCCCTTTAGCCCCTTTTATTAGGTACCAATGTTTTATCTTCCTGTGACTTAAGGGATCTGTCATTGGGATCGTTCCCCTAATATCTCATTGCCATCAGACTCAAGGAAGATAGCCCATCTTGGACATCTAGACACAAGTAGAGTATTCCATCTTTGATTAATGGAATGTATCACTCACACATGATATGTCTGTTACTTCTGACAAAATTATTTCCTTAATCTCTTGAATAGAAAACCCAAATCTATATTCAAGCTTGCTTCCCAGTTGCTGTCCAGTATTGACCCTTTTGCTCATCAGAGTCATCATTTTATCAAAGACCAACCCTACTTCAATAGGGAGTTGTCTCAAATCAATATCCAGTAACTATTCCCTGTCTAAATTTTTTTCTGACAATTTGCATTACTCATATGACTCATAATTTATATAACACATCCATAGAGGCTAGTCCTAATCCCATATCCTTCTCCAGCTCATTGTACAGATGAGGAAACAGAGGTAAACAGGATTGCATGACTTGCCCATGATCATACAACCTATAGATGTCTGAGGCCAGATTTGAATTAGAGAAGATGGGTCTTCCTGACTCCAGGCCCAGCACTCCATCCACTGTGCCACATAGCTGCCCCTAAAAGAAACATGTTTTCTCAAAATTTCAAATACGTTCAAAGATTTACATTAGCCAATATGCTTATTTAAACATGAAAAGAAGGAAAAGGCATATTGCTGGTTTTTTGAAAACATGAATGAAGGACTCTTATGTACAAAAATATTTATAGCAGTTTTTTTTTTGATGACAAAGAAATGGAAATTGACGGAATGCCCATCAATTGGGGAATGGATGAACAAGTTGTGGTATATGAATCTGATGGATTATTATTGTGCTGTAACAAATGAAAGGGATGGTTTCAGAAAAACCTGGGAAGATCTGCATAAACTGGAATAAAGAAAAGTGAACAAAACCAGTAGAACAATCTGCACTGTAACAGTGGTATTGTACATAATCAGCTTTGTTGAAAGAATTAGTATTTCTGAGCAACATTACAATTCACTACAGCTCCAGAGGTCTTATGATGAAACATGCTGTCCACCTCCAAATAGAGAACTGATGAATTCTGTGCAGATTGACACATATTTTTTTTCCTTTCTTTCTTTTTCTTACCTTTTTAAAACATTTTGGCTAATACATAAATTTGTTTTGCTTGACTATACATATTTGCAAAAGATTTTGTTTTCCTTAGGGGACATGGAGGGGTAAAACAAAAATTTGGAAATAAAAAAATCTATGCTCAAAAAATAAATTTAAAAAAATAAAAATAATCTATATGAAGCATCTTTGTCACAGTTGAACATTTTAAAGGTAAATAACTGATCTGTGATGAATCAAGTAAAAGTTTTCACTTTTCTGTGTATTATACTTAAACTACATTTTCCTAAAAATAGATACCATTGTTCACTATCCAGTCCCACTTAACTAATTCACTGATTTTCCTATCATCTATCTCTACAAGGACCTGAATACTTGTGATTGGATTTGAATTCAGAAGAGCCAGCCTTGAAATGATGACATCCAGGGCACTTCTGATACATACTGTACTAGTGTATGACCATGGGCAAGTCACTTATCCCCTCATAGCTTTAGGAAACTCTCTCAAACTCCAAGTTACAGATGAGTTTCTGAAATGCATTGGTGGAGGGGGTTTACACAATGGGCATTTCCAACACTGATAAAATCTTGGGGCTATACCAAATGTTTATACATGCATGCATACATACATATATACATGACTATATGCCTACACATATATCTGACTAAATATTAGTTTTGCTTAACACGTTACAGATATTCCAGTTAATTGCATATGATCCATTTTTGAAATTATCTATATTATTTGATAAAAATTAAGTGAAGATGTGAAAATTCAAAGAATTTCTCATTAACAAAATTTGCTTAGTTTGGCAGCAAAACGTTCTAAGAAAATGATCTGCTTATGGTTAAGTATATGCAGTCGGTGTATAGAGCACCAGGCCTGAAGTCAGGAAGACCTGAATTCAAATTCAGCTTCAGACCCCTGCCTAGCTGTGTGACTCTGAGCAAATCACTTCACCTCTGTCTGCCTCAGTTTCCTCCTCTGTAAAATGCAGCTAACAGAAGCATCTACCTCCCAGGTTTGGTGTGAGAATCATTAACTGTAAAGTGCTTAGCACTGTGTCCGGCACATAGTAAGCACTATGTAAATGTTAGCTGTTGTTGTTGTTGTCATGTGTCATATTTAGAGACTTTCCAGCCTTGTTCCCTATTACTACCTTACATTCCCAATAGGATCTAGTAACACTGGTACTAAGTTGTTTTTCATACAGAGCCCTCCATCTCCTGTCTCCTATAGACTCAGCTCAAACGCCGCTTCTGTACGAGAACTTTTCCTAATTCTCCCCAGCAACCAGTGCTTCCTCTCCCAGATCATCTTGTATCTCTTCTGTATATAGCGATGTATGTTCAAATTGACCTTCCTAGCTATACTCTCGATTTCTTGAGGTCACTATCTTCATTTTGTCTTTGTATTCCTAACACCTACCACAGTGTGCAGCACACAAGAGGTGCTTATTAAAGCTTGTGGTTGATTCAAGTCACATACTTTAAATATGCATTGCCTCTAACATATACTTTAAATACAGAATACGTACACACATTTGCCAAAGTAATTATGTCCTGTGCCTATAGGCAAGCACTACAGTAAGTAGACCGTATGCTAAGAATGTTTATTGTCAAGCTAAGTAAATTCAATGTGTTAAATTTTTTTGAATTGATTTTTATTTTTCCACTTAAAATTTATTATGTATTATAGATATTTCATATATAGCTAGTATGTGCAATGAATTGTAAAGAATGTCTACATTGTTACCATTTTTAAGCAAAGGGAACATTGGAAACCCATCCTCCATAGTGCATACATAACATTTATATACAATGTTGCAGGCATACCTATGTGAATATATGTATAATCCAAGTATAGAGATTCCTTTCCTTTTTCCTTTCCTTTTTCCTTTCCTTTTTCCTTTCCTTTTTCCTTTCCTTTTTCCTTTCCTTTTTCCTTTCCTTTTTCCTTTCCTTTTTCCTTTCCTTTTTCCTTTCCTCTCCTTTCCTCTCCCTTCCTCTCCTTTCCTCTCCTTTCCTCTCCTTTCCTCTCCTTTCCTCTCCTTTCCTCTCCTTTCCTCTCCTTTCCTCTCCTTTTCCTCTCCTTTCCTCTCCTTTCCTCTCCTTTCCTCTCCTTTCCTTTCCTTTCCTCTCCTTTCCTTTCCTTTCCTTTCCTCTCCTTTTCCTCTCCTTTCCTTTCCTTTCCTTTCCTTTCCTTTCCTTTCCTTTCCTTTCCTTTCCTTTCCTTTTCTCTTTTCTCCCCCAGTCTCCTTTTTTCCCCACAGTCTTGATGTATTCATATGTATGTTAAAACTGCTTCATCAATGAACTTCAGCACCAACATGAATAGGTTCTTTCCATTGTTTTGTCAATTTAGTGTTTTTATTCCATACATTATTGTGAAGTATAAATTCCACTCCACCCTAGTTAAGTAGAAATATCCCTACCTTGGTGTGAAGTTGTTTCTGCATACTATTGAAATGTGGATAAATGAGGGGCACGTTTGAAGAATACATATGAGCACATATGCATAGATTCAGATGCTTAGTTTTAGAATAAGATTTCTTGGGTCATAATTAGAAAATATTTTATTAGCAACATCTCTAGTTCTTGCGTTTCTGGTTCTGTGCCTGGTTCTTTCAGGTTATATATTCATTTAGAATGAGTGTCTCACTGTCAAGGCATCTTTTTGATTTTCTTGATCACTATATAAAGTTTCATGGTTTTTCAGTAGGTGGCGCTGTGGTTTAACAACCTTATTGCCTGAATTCCAAATGCTTTATTTATTTATTTATTTTTGTTGTGGCTGTTGAAGCTGAGATTCTAATTAAATCGGTAGTACCCTCATAGAATTTTAGCCTCTCTTCAAGAAGATAGGAAAAGAAAGAAAAAAAATGAGCTCTGGTGAAAGCATGATTCCAGAAAACTAAGGAAGACTGACCTGAAATATGCAAGGGTCTTATCTAACCTCAAAGGAAAAACAGGGTAGATAGTTTTCAGGTTTGAATCACTTTTAGCCCACTGAGGGACTATTTGTTAATCATATCAGTTGCTAGGCTAAAGAGCTAAGAAAAAAAGAAAGCATATCCTCTTCTGGGTATTGATGAGTGTTGCCTGAAGTCAACATAGGGAATAGAATATTTCTAGAATTGATTGGGGAGGGTGGGGTGGGAGGGAGGCAGAGAGTAGATAAAAGGAAATAAACCATAGCAAAATTAACCTCTTCACCAGTTTCTGTAGGAACAGCTCTTACTCCCTCATAAATCATATCTTCTACTTTAAGCATGCCCCTGCTTTTGCCACCACTCTCATCCAAATTCTTCACTTTGAACCTAACTTAAATTATTGAATTATTGATAGAGTCCACACTCCATTCAAATAGCCTTTTGAAAGCTGCACCCAATTGCAAGGTACTCATTTTGTTAGCATTTGTTTAAAACCACAGTTCAAAATCACAGTTTAATATCATCATTCACCTCTACTCTGTATTTTCATTTTACCAGACCAAACCAGAAGATGCATTAATTCAAAGCAAAGGTATTTAATTAAACAAAATAACAAGGTAAATATCAATTTTTAAAAAATCTTTCAAACACCAACACCATACTCCCCTGCCCATACTACAGACTCCTTCACCACTTCTTGGGGAGATAGATGGCCCAGTAGATAGAGCCCTGGTCTTGAAGTCAGGAAGATCTGAGTTCCAATGCAGCTTCAGACACTAGCTATGTGACACTGGACAAATCACTTAACCACAGGGTTGTTATGGGTATTGTTAAACCTGAAAGTTTGGTTGAAGAAAGCAAACAAGCTAGGTGATAGCAAAATCCATGTTGTTTATTATTTTCCCTTAAAGCATAGCTAAGCCAGCTTACTTGTACGTACAAGGAATCAGAGCCTAAGCTCTGGCTGTCTGAACAAAGGAATGAGAAAACTTATATACGTTATTTTAGCAGACCCAGCAAGCCTGTGTGACCTCACTTTTATGACCCCCATGTATGTTTAACCATGATACAAGAAGAGGATTTTCCTTAATGGAATAGGGTTGTAAAGAATGTTGACCAAGGTCAGTTAATATTAAGCGAGGTAGTCTTTCTTGGGGTTGGGGTCTCATCCTTTAATGGCTAACAGGGGTAAGAATGTCCTTAGGTCAGTCTGATCTGCCCTTGTTGACAGTGGTAAGGGTATTTCCTGAGCAAACTCTAGAGAACAAAGAAGCCCAGGTCCTGGATCTTCTTCTAGTTACTCATTAATTCAGGCTCTGTCTAGTTGAAATTAAAAATGATATAAAATGGTATAAAATGTTCCACAGTATCAAATGAAATAATACTTAAAAAGTACTCAGCATAGTACCGGGCACATAGTAGGCTCTTTATAAATGCTTATTACCTTTCTTTCCCCCCACTTTCACCCCTGGGAGGGTATACTTACAGCCTAAACAACTCATGTTTCTAGGATCATAAACTAACTAGAATACCTCTGGGCCTCCAAAGCAGCTGCTTACCACTTCCAGGAAGAGCTGCTCCTGCCACCAGCTGTTTCTGCCCCTTCAAAGAGTGTTTACCTCTCTTTCATGAGCCAGCCCATAGCTTCAGGACCATTTAATTCTTTTCTGTTTCCAGCTTCACAGTCACACTTCCCTAACACTCTTAAGAAATACATGTGCCTTACATGTGCCTCTCTACTATTGTGGCTGAAGTTTAAGTATGCTCCTCCCATGTACACTGTGTGTATTTGTGTGAACCAGGCTCTTAGGAAAGGTTTTGTACTAACCGCCTTTACCGTGTTATCTGAGAATAGTAGTAGTTGCCCGCTGGGGACCCTATCTGCCAGTTTGAGCAGGATTTGGAAATTGCTGCTGTAATAATAATTGTTGTTAGTGTTATCATTATCTTTATTTCTCCTCCTCCTTTTTATTTTACTTTATTTTTTTTCAAAAAGCTGAGACAATTTACTTTTTGGCCTATACAGTTTTCATTTTTGATTTTTTTTGAAATATAGCTCTGAAAAACAGGCCTTACAAAGTTCTTTGTGTTTTACATGGAGCTGCTTCATTAAGCCCTTAAACCCAAATCATTCAGGCTTTCATTGAATGGCCAACCAGAGTCCAAGCCACAGTGGCTCTTTGTATAGATTTTAATGACATATAGCAATTGTTTTCTCTTTGTGGCCAGAAATTCTGAGGGTCTTTTCCTCCCAGACTGATATCTTCCTGATGGTAAATGGGGCCACCTTTTGTCTTAATTCTTACCTAGCCCTTAGTCATTGAATGGGTGTGGCCTCAGATAAATTGAGACCTGAGAAAGACTTCAATTTAGAAAGGCCAAGGTCACCCACTATATCCTGGACCATCACCAGTTGTCTTAACCTTTGACTTGCTGTTTTGCAAGTGACTTTGTGTCACTTTGCACAACTGTGCCTCACTCAAATCCAAGACACTTGCAAGTCAAGATGTCACCCTTGTGATGTCATGGGTCCTCCTAAAGAACAAAGGATGAACAACAACAGTACTGCAAAGAATTATTTCAAGTTAAGTCTGTTTCTTTGTCAATTAACTATGTCTATTCACTTCTATAAGGAGTAGAGCTGGAGACTTTGTCCTGTATTCCTGAAGCTACAACCAAATCACTGCCTGCCATCCTTTTACACTGAGGAAAAAAGATGGTTTGAGAAGTTTATATTTTCAAGAGTATAGTTCTCTCCTGGCTACTGGAATCCTTCCATAGCTGCACTGTGAGAATCTGGTGACCATGTTGCCTTACGCTCTATTATATAGAGCACACTTGTCTGTTCTTATTTAGCCTCACCCATTTGGTCAGGTTTGAGGTTGGGAAAATCAAATTATGATACTTCAAGTAAACAATACATTTTTAATAACAGTTTCTAAAAATGATATCAATGATGTGTTTATTACAAAAATATAAATGAATCTGAAACTAAATTCTCGATTTTCCTGTCTTCTCTTCAGCATGGCCACCCCCTACCACAAAAATATGCTAAAGTTTCTCACTACAAAGTTGCTAGTATTTTTGTAAAGGTGCAGTCATAACTGAAAATGTGGAGTTTTTATCAGATTGCTAATAAGCTTTCATTGTCCATTTATCCCATAAATGTTTTACTAGGCAGAAACCACTCAATCATTCCTGAATTCAACAGATGCATGTTTTTATTATGTGTAAACTTGATAACACAGTTCTTTGTTTTGTCATTTTATCCCCAGTGCCTAGCACAGTACTTGTAACATAAGAGGGACTTTAGAAAGTTTTGTTAGACTAAATTATTAGCAAAGCACTATGTAAGGTGGTGAGAAAGATGTCAAGAGGTCTAATATACTAAGATTTCAACCTAGTCAGGGAAGAAAACTTCTCACCTGAAGGAATAACAACACCAGATAGCATATGATTAAGGGATAAAATGTGTGTCTCACAAATATTAAGGGCTCTAAGGAGTTCAGAGAATGAGCCAACAATGTGGAGTGGAGTGATTTATGAAGGCTTCATATAGGAGGCATGACTCTTGCTTAGACTCATAAGAATGGGGAGAATTTTGGAAAGACAGTACAGAAAAGAGAGAAAGATGACCATTGCAATCTAGCTCCAGCCTACCATTCTGGCTTAATTCTCATTTTTTTCTCATCATACACAGCCAAATTGACCTTCTTTCAGTTCTTTCCATATGTGACCTTGCATCTCCCAATTCCTTTGCCTTGGCATTGGCCACTCCCCTTTTCCAGAATACACCCCCTCTTTCTTTCCTCCTTTTAGAATCAAAGCTAGTTTTAGGGTTCAACTCAAGTGTTACCTCCTATAGAAGGTTATTTCCTCAGTTGCTTGCTAGCACTCTTCTCAAGAAATTGAAATTATTTACTAGATATTTCTACTTACTTATCCATGTACATGTTTTTTTTTTCCCTCAAATTTTCCTTTCACGTAAGTGCTGTTTTGTTTTTGCCTTTGTATCTCTATCACCTAGCACAGTACTTGGCACACAGTGGGTGTTTAATGAATTTTTTTTTCAAATAATACTCTAGGCCATGAAAAACAGAATAATCAAAGGCGGCATGTAGGCATGAATAAACTGTTTGTATTTGGGAGATGTGTAGCAACAATTTGGCTAGCAGCAGCTGTTGAGGTGTAAGACCCAAGAAGACTAGCAGCAAGAGCTGTCAGCACAAATTCTTTGATCTGCTTTACTAAGGAAAGCAATGTTAAGGGATTAATAATCTCACCTTAATCACACACACATATGTCATTCACTTAGTTCTGGGGGAAAAGATCAGCCCCCTGAACTTCAGAGCAAATACAGACAAATTACAAACTTACATTATATAAACAGAGCAAATAAACATGAATCAACACATAGGCCTCTTATCTGTCTGAACAAATCACAATAGTTACCAGAGAGGTCTGGGTTAGCAAAGCTGGGGGGCAGTTACAATGGCTTGCCCAGAGTCTCACCACTCAACACTTCTTCAAAGGCAAGACAACAACCTCGGCGTTTATATATCCTGTTCAGGGTCAAAGGGCGTCACAACATGCGGCTCAAACCCACATGACCTAAAGGCTTCTGGTGTTACAAACATGCACCTCAAACCCATGTAAACTAGGCTTTCCCTTGAGGTAAGCAGGTGATCAAAGACTCCTGATTTAATCAAAGAAACAAAGGCCAGACTTATCAAAGGCACTTGATTATCTAAGTGCTCCAAAAAAGAAAACAGTAAAAAGGTCCTACCTTAATTACCAATACAAGATGGTAAGAAGACTGGACTGATAAATCATCAAGTATTTATTAAGTTCCTACTATTTGCCAGAAATTCTGTTAGATACTTAGAGTAAAAATACAAATTCCTACTCACAAGGAACTTATATTCTAAAGGGACAGACAAGTACACGTACATGCACACACTCATATATACACACACACACACACGTATATATATATATATATATATATATATATATATATATATATTATATATATATGCAGCATAAATATAAAGTAAATAAATATAAATATATAAAAAGTAGTTCTATAAGAGGTAGTTTGGGGAAGTTACTAGCAATTAAGGGGATTAAGAGAGGCTTCATATAAAAGATGATACATGTACTCCATCTTAAAGAAAAAGAAGACTCTGAGAGAGGTAAAGAGGGAGGACATTTCATTCACAGGAGACAGCCAGTTCTAAAGCCTGTCACATGTGAGGAACAGAGTGAAGATTAGTTTGGCTAGATCTCAAAATATGGAAGGGAAAATATTTTCCATTCAAGCTAGAAAGGTAGGTTGTGGCCAGATTGGGATGGGCTTTAAAAGCTAAATAGAAGAAGAGTGTCTAGCTTATTCCACATGCCATAGGGAGCCACTGGAGTTGATTGTGTAGGGGATTCACATGGTCAGAGCTTCATTAAAGGAAAATTACTTTGTCATTGGAATGTAGGATAGAGTAGAATGGAGAGAGACTCGAGGCAAGGCGACCAAATACGAGGCTCTTTTAGTAATCCAGGAGACAGATGATGACAGCCTGGACTGAGGTGGTAGCTGTATAAGTGAAGAAAAGGAATCAGATGGGAAAGATGTTGTAAAGTTAGAATTGATAAGATTTGTCAGTGGATTAGATATGTGGGATGGGGGAGACTGAGGAGTCCAAGGTGATGTCAAAGTTATGAGCCTAGAATACTGGAAAGGTAGTGACACCTTTGACAAAAGTAGGGAACTTTGGAAGAAGAGAGAATTTGGGGAGGTAAGATGAGTTCAGTTTTGAACATGTGTTAAACTGATAAGAGCAAAGGTGTGTTCAGAAATAATGAGAAATATGTTTGGATAAGTATGGTGGCCAGACTGTTGAGGGCTTTGAGGAGCTCAGCTCCTTAAGGACAATGATTGTTTTCTTTTTTGTCTCTGTGTTCCCAGTGCCTAACAAAATGCCTAGCACAGAGTAGGCAGTTAATAAATGTTTGTCAATTAGTTGATTTATTGTGGGGCTTGGAAGTTATTTATATGAGTAGTCATGAGTACTAATTTTGCCTGGTCTCCCATTGCTGAGATATTTGGGCATTTATCCATTCTATTTATTGCTAGATACCTATAAATCTCATAGTTATTCCAATTTTCCTCTCCTACCCACTAAGCTTTTTTCCTAAGCCATTTTCCTTTATTTTTGATGTTTAAAGAAGAAAAAGAATTATGGAATGATGTGTTGTTCAGAGCCTAAATTTGGAACAATACTTCTATTTTATTTCATGTCTTAATTGTGTGAGATAATATTTGTACAGCACTTAACACAATGCTTGGCACGTAGTAGGCACTATATAAATGCTTATTCCCTTCTGTTTTTCTCTCTTGTTCTTTGATGTTATGCTTCATATATATTGGAGTATAAATGCATCGCTGTCATCCGTATCTGGTTTTTAAATTTTCATTCTAGTTTGTGAGTATCCCCTTTCACGTTCCTTTATTTCTTTTCTTTTTTTCATTAAAAAAAGTATTCTTCAATTTGTATTCATACAGCATCAGTTATTTCTCTGGTGATGGATAGCATTTTTCATTGCAAGACTTTCAGACTTGTCTTGGATCATTGTATTATTGAGCTAAATCATTCACAGCTGATCATCTTGCAATATTGCTGTTAACTTTGTTTACAATACATCAGCCCATGCAAGCCTTTCCAGGTTTTTCTGAGAGAGTCCTGATCATCATTTCTTATAGTACAATTGTACTCCATCATAATCACATACCACAACTTCTTCAGCCATTCCCCAGTTGATGGGCTTCCCCTCAACTTCTAATTCTTTTTTTAGTAAGTTAATCTATTTTTAATTTTCAACATTTACTTCCATAAGTTTTAAATTTTCTCCCCCTCCCATCCCTTCTCCTCCCCTAGATGGCATGCAATCCGATATAGACTCTACATATACATTCCTATTAAACATATTTTCACATTAGCCATGTTACATAGAAGAATTAAAATGAATGGGAGTAACCATGAGAAAGAAAAATATAAAACAAAGCAAAACAAAAAGAGAAAATAGTCTGCTTCAATCTGCTTTCAGATTCCATATTTCTTTTTCTGGATGTGGATGGCATTTTCCATCATAGGCCTTTTGGAATTGTTTTAGGTCCTTGAATTGCTGAGAAGAGCTAACTCTATCAAAGACAGTCATTGCACATTGTGGCTGTTAGTGTGTACAATGTTCTCCTGCTTCTTCTCACTTCACTCAGCATCAGTTCATATAAGTCTTTCCAGGTTTTTCTGAAGTGTGCCTGTTCATCATTTCTTATAGCACAGTAGTATCCCATTACATTCATATACCACAACTTGTTCAGCCATTCCCCAGTTGATGAGCATCCCCTCAATTTCGAGTTCTTGGCCACTACAAAAAGAGCTGCTATAAATATTTTTGTGCATGTGGGTCCTTTTCCCATTTTTATGAAATCTCTTTGGAATACAGCTCTAGATCAACCTTTAATTCTTTACCCCTAGAAAAGAGCTGCTATAAATGTTTTTGTACATGTAGGTCCTTTTCCTTTTTGTTTTTTATCTCTTTTGGGATGCAGTCCTAGTAGTGGTACTGCTAGGTCAAAGGGTAGGCATGATTTTATAGCCCTTTGGGCATAGTTCCAAATTGCTCTACAGAATAGTTGAATCAGTTCACAACTCCACCAACAGTCTCACTTTTCCTGTATCCCCTTCAATGTTTATAATTTACTTTTTCTATCCTATTAGCCAGTCTAATAGGTATAAGACATTACCTCAGAATTGTTTTAATTTGCATTTTTCCAATCAATAGTGAGTTAGAGTATTTTTTCATATGGCTATAGATAGCCTTGATTACTTCATCTGAAAATTGATCTTATCTCTTGATCATTTATCAGTTGGGGAACAGCTCTAATTTTTATAAATTTGACTCAGTTCTCTTTATATTTGAGAAATGAGGCTATTATCAGAGAAACTTGCCTCAGAATTTTTTTCACAGTTACTATTGCTAACTGTATTTCCCTCCATGCTATTCCTCCACCCTGTTTATTCTGTTTTCTCTCTCCTTTCACCCTGTCCCTCCTCAAAAGTGTTTTGGTTTTGACTGTCCCCTTTAAAATTATTAAGTCTCTTATGATTTACCTTTTCTGTTTACCTTTTTATGTTTCTCTTGAGTCTTGTATTTGAAAGTCAGATTTTCTATTCAGCTCCAGTCTTTTCATCAAGAATGCTCGAAAGTCCTCTATCTCATTAAATATCCATTTTTTTTCTCCTGAAGGATTATACTCAGTTTTTGCTGGGTAGGTGATTTTTAATTGTAATCCTAGCTCCTTTGCCCTCCAGAATATCATATTCCAAGCCCTCTGATCCTTTAATGTGGAAGATGCTAAACCTTGTGTTATCCTGACTGTGGCTCCACCATACTTGAATTGTTTCTTTATGGCTGCTTGCAATATTTTCTCCCTGAACTGGGAACTCTGGAATTTGGCTGTAATATTCCTGGCAGATTTTATTTTGGGATCTCTTTCAGGAGGTGATCACTAGATTCTTTCCATTTCTATTTTACCCTCTGGTTCTAGAATATCAGAGCAGTTTTCCTTAATAGTTTCTTGAAAGATCATGTCTAGGCTATTTTTTTTTTGATCGTGGCTTTTAGGAAGTCCAGTAATTTTTAAATGATCTCTCCTGGTTCTATTTTCCAGGTCAGTTGTTTTTCCAATGGTATATTTCACATTGTCTTCTATTTTTTCATTCTTTTGGTTTTGTTTTATAATTTCTTGATTTCTCATAAATTCATTAGCTTCCATTTGCTCCATTCTAATTTTTAAGTAATTATTTTCTTCAGTGAGCTTTTGGACCTCCTTTTCCATTTGGCCAATTCTACTTTTTAAGGCATTCTTCTCCTCATTGGCTTTTTGGACCTCTTTTGCCATTTGGCCTAGCCTGTTTTTTAAGGTGTTATTTTCTTCAGTTTTTTTGGGGGGGGTCTCCTTTACTAAGCTGTTGACTCATTTTTCATGAGTTTCTTGCATCACTTTCATTTCTCTTCTCAATTTTTCCTCTACCTCTCTTACTTGATTTTCAAAATCCTTTTTGAGCTATTCCATTGCCTGAGACCAATTCATATTTTTCTTGGGGGCTTTTTATGTTGGAGCTTTGATTTTGTTGTCTTCTTCTGAGTGTGTGTTTTGATCTTCCTTGTCACTATAATAACTTTTTTACCTTTGATTGCTCATTTTCCCAGCCTACTAGTTGACTTTTCACTCTTTGCTAAAGTAGGGCTCTGCTTCCAGGGTGGAGGGTGCACTGTCCCAAGCTTCAGGGGTTTTGTGCAGCTGTCTTCAGAGATATTTCTAGGGACCTGTAAGTGTTCAGTTCTTCCAAGGTGGTGTGATCTAAGGAGAGGTGTTTACTATTCTTCTGGCCTATGCTCTGGTTTGTGAGCAACCACAGGCATTCTTTTCTGCCCTGAAGCTGTCAGGAGGGTCCACCCTCCACTGTGGCCCCAAGCTTTGCTATGCTAGTGCTCCTCCTTACCCTGGGACTACCACCTAGGACTGCGACCCGTATCCAAGTATGGGTAAAGCAATAGAGTCCTGACCTAGTGCTAGCAAAAAGACTGCTGTAATCTCCTTCTGATCATTTGTTCAGCCTCTTTACTGTCTGTGAGCTGAGAGCAGCCACTGCTGCTGCTGATTCAGTCACTCCCAACAGCTCCTCTTGGTTTGCTGGGGCCAGGGCTATGCTGGCATGGCCTGTGCTAGATTGTGCCTCCACTCTCACCCAGGTGCAACAGACCTTTCCTGCTGACCTTCTAAATTGTCTTAGGTGTCTGTGGGCTGAGAAGTCTGGAAACTGCCACTGCTGCCAGTGATTCAGTTGCCCTGAGGCCCGCTCCAGGTTTGCTGGGGCCAGGTCTGCCCTGGCATGGCCTGTGCTAGACTGTGCTCCTCTCTCACTCTTGTGCAACAGACATTTCCCACAGACCTTTACTACCCGCCTTCCAAGCTCTCTTGTTCTGCTGCTCCGGAATTTGTTTAGAGTGATTTTTTAAAGGTATTTGGAGGGGTTTGGAGACGAGCTCAGGCAAGTCTCCCTGCCTTTACCCTGCCATCTTGGCTCCGCTTCTCACATTCCTTTATTTCTAATACTTAGAAAACTTAAGCAGCTCAGTTAAAAAGAACTAAATATGTTCCTTCATTAATTACCTTATTATCTCAGGTGCTTTGGAGCCACGATCCTGGTGAGGCATTTTTCATTTCATTTGAAGTGAGACAAGGTTCTTAAGAAAGAGTGTGCAGAATCAAATTGTATAAAAGACAGCAGAAGGCACAAGCCAATAGTATGACATTTACAAATATTTAAACCAGAGGAGTTGATGGTAAAACATAAACTCTTAAACACTTCTTTTCCAGAAATTTGATTAAGAATGCAGTGAGGGAAACCTATAGATGGGGCTGTGTATGGAATCAGATGGTCTTTTTGTTGTAAGAGGTAGGGAGGCATAAGTAATAAAGTGCTGCATTTGGAGTTAGAGTGACAGATTCAAATCCTGCCTCTAACCCTAGACAAGGAACTACAATATTTAAGTCCTTTTTAGAGGCCACAGTGACATAATTAATGTAAAGTATTTTGCAGATTGTAAAGCACTACATATTGTCATTATTGTGTTTTCCAGTGCTATATGTTCCATATGTATGTTGGGGTACGTGCTGGTGGTGGTATTGGGGATGAAATTGAAGATCCAGCAGGAGATGAATATGAGATCTATCGAATCATCTTTGATATCACCTTCTTCTTTTTTGTAATTGTCATTCTTCTGGCCATCATACAAGGTATGTGTCCATGTTCTCCCTGCACTTCATCTACACTGAAACTGAAGATTATCTTTGAATTTCATCACTAAGAAATCCATTAAAACATGCTTTGTTTGGGTAAGGCTTTTAAGCTATTTCTGGCAAAGTCATATATCTTTCTGTACGTTCATTGTGACAAAATGTATATTACCCTAAAAAGGGTTCTATTCAAGGTATATGCACTAGATCCGATGTCTTACTCTGTTTTCTCTGCAGATTCCATTTTCTACAGTGATACCTCATCAATGTGTTTCTATGGGACTAAGGTCATAAATGTGAGAAAATAGGACTGGAGTTAGGCCACAGAATCCTAGCTACCTTTTCTGATTGACTCAGTTGGTGAAATGTGAAGGAGTGCGAAAGATTTTTCTGCAGGAAATAGATAATATTTATTATTGAGGATTTATCTTTTTAGCTAAAGGGGCTATTACTTTATTTTAAAGTGAGAAGTTGCAAAGATCACTAGTAAAAATTGCTGGGTGGTAACTCACTTTTCTTTAAAGCTTTTAAGCAGTTTCTACTCACAACAACATTTCAAAATAGGTAGCATATTATTATTATCCCATTTTCAAATGAAGGAACTGAAATTCAAAGCAGTGAAGGGATTGCCCAAGACTGTATAGTCAGTAATCTTTAATCCACTATACCACAATGATTTTTTTTTCAGTAATGAAATGGATTATAAAATTACAATAGTTGTTATCTATAATCCTTGAAACCCAACCAGAAATGCCAGATTAGAATATAAATTCCCTTCCCTTAACTTCTCATTTTAGATACACTTTTGAAAACTCATAGTTTTACACTAGTAGAGGCAGCTAGGTGGCTTAGTGAATAGTTAGGAAGTGGTGAGTTAAGAAGACCAGTTCATTCACTTAACTAAGTCACTTAAATCTATATCTGCCTCAGGTTCCTCATCTGTAAAATGAGGATAGTAATAGTAGCTACTTCTCAAGATTGTTATGAGGATTGAATGAGACAATATTTATAAAATGCTTTGCAAATCTTAAAACACTATGTAAATGTTATCTATCTTTTATTATTTTTAGGATAAAACATAGTACAGTACAGGAGAAACTTAATGAAGTATATCCAAGAGTACATTAATATAGCTTCCCTGGTAGAAGCCGCAAATGTATTAGTTGTAGGTGTGTATGCAGGGTATGCCAGATGTGCTAAAGCACTCCCCGCCCCCACCATGTGCCAGCAGTCCTTTCACTGTGATAATGCTGCCCAGGAGGTAAAGCCCCCCAGGGCCTTAGGTGCCTTTCTCAGCCTATGAGGACTCTTGGTTAGCAGAGCCACTGCTGCTACTCCTGCTTCCTTCTTCCACTCCTAAAGCACTTCCCCTCTGCCACTTACTCCAGGCTCTGCTCTAGAGCAAGAAGCTGTATGTGGTGACTTGGTCAGTACTTCTACAGCCCTTTTCCAGACTCTCCTCAACATTATCTCAGTTGCTCTGTTGACCCTGCTACATAGAGGAGCACAGTTCCTATCGTTATCAGGCGGACTATCTGCCTTCGCCCCTTCACCCAGGAGTCTTCCACAGCAAGTTGTAGCCAGGTCAGGAAAGAATCAACCTGATAATTTTTCCCCTTTGATTCCTCTGACCACTCCGTTTCCATGGTTCAGCTTATAGTGTGTGGTCCTGGGCTTTGGTTGATATGGAAAAGGAAGATAAAAAGGGTTTCTCTTCACAAACAACAACTCTTCTTCATATATACCTCTATTGTACCTTTTTTGAGAGCTAATTATCAATTTATTTCTCCCTATCTACTCCTTTATTTCCTGCTACTTAGAAACAAGCTCAAGTTCTCCCCATCCTTAAAGAGCCCTCATTAGACCCTACCATCCCCATTAGATGTAATCTAATGTTTCCTTTCCATTCCTCACCAAAATTCCCTCAAAAAATGGCTACACTCATTGCTTTCATTGCTTTCCTTTAGCTCTCTTCTAAACACTTTGCATTCTGGCTTCCAGTCTTTTTATTCACCTGATACTTCTTTCTCCAAAGTTACCAATGATTAAATTCATCTTCCTTGATCTCTGTGCACCATTTGACACTGCTGATTACCGTTTCCTTCTAGATGCATTCTTCTTTCCGTGTTTTTGTGACATTTATTGTTGTTCAGTCGTTTTTCAGTTATTTCCAACTCTCTAGGACCACATTTGGGGTTTTCTTGGAAGAAATGCTAGAGTGGTTTGCCAATTCCTTCTCCAGCTAATTTTTTTTTTTAATGATGAGAAACTGAGGCAAACAGGATTAAGTGATTTGCCTAGGGTCACACAAGTGTCTAAGGCTGGATCTGAACTCATGAAGAGGCATCTTCCTAATTCCAGACCCAGTGCTGTATCCACTGCACTACCTAGCTGTCTGACTGCTCCTTCTTTCTGTCCTTTCTTGGGTCGTCATCCACATCACATTCCTAAACTATGTCATTTCCCAAGTCTCTGTACTGACTTGCTTCTTTCAAGTTTCTCACTTGATGATCTCATAAACTCTCATGGATTTAATTATCTCCACACAGATGATTCTCAGCCCTATATATTCAGCTCAATTTCTCTCCCAGATTTTGGTCCCACAAGGTTATCTGATATCCATTTTGCTTATGTTTTATATATACCTGCATATTAATATAATGTGCCAGCAATAGAATGTATTTGTTGAGGATGGGAGCTTGTACTGTGTCATTTTGTCCTTCTCCCTCCAGTGCCTACACAGTGCCTAACATAAAGTGGTCAGTTAATAAATGTTTCTTGATTGGATGAGTGATTGAAGACAAAAAAGTTAAAATGTTAAACTTGAAAAGGATGTGCTTCTGGTCTCCAGTCCTTAAAGTCTACCACCAGACCTTCTTGACAAAGTGCATAGCTAAGAGGAGCAGCGTCCAGTTGGAAAGAGTTTTGCCAAATAAATAAATATACAAATAGAAAAAGACTAAGTAGGCGTTGAGCCTGTATTTTAGGACAAAGGAGATGGAGAAGATTTGATTAAAAGAACTCCTTTTCAAAGTATATGGGTTTTTTTTTTTAGTAAAATTTAGTTGTTAAGTTAAAAAATCAATTTAGTTAAAATTTAATTTCTATAACAGCAATTATATAGCACTTAAGGTTTGCAGTGTGCTTTTACAAATATCATTTGATCCTCACAATAACCTTAGGTGTTTTAGTTATCCCCTTTACTGTTGAAGAAACTGAGGCCGAACAAGGGTAAGTGATTTACCTAGCGTCTCACAACTAGTAAGTCTATGAGGCAAGATTTAAACCTTAGAGTTCCTGACTCCAAGTCCAGTGCTCTGTCCACTGTGCCACATAGCTGCCTCTAGGCAATAAATATAATGGCCATTATGACTGTTTATGTTCACCTTTAAAAAATTAAATTTTAAAATCTCTAGGTATAAACCCTAATCAAATGTATTACATGTGTCTGTGGTACTATTAACAAATAACATTTCAGTCACTGACCTAAATAATATCTGTATTTTCAGGTTTCTGTGTTTTCAGAAATTACTTTGCATTAGATGGTTTCTTGGTAGGACCAGCAGCTTAAAAACTGATTTCATTGTTGATGAAAGTAAAACGTTATCTTTATTTAATGCCAGGTTTAATTATTGATGCCTTTGGTGAATTAAGAGACCAGCAAGAACAAGTTAAAGAAGACATGGAGGTAAGAAATTAGATTGTTGACTATATTTGTAGGTCATTCCTTATCTTTTCATTAGTGAAAGAAATATGAATATAAGGAAAGGAAAATACATGGCAATTTTGTTTTACTCTCTCATTGACCTTAGTTTCTAGAAGGAAGAGTAAAATTAATGACTGATATGCCATCTACACAGTAGAGCTACCTGTGCCTAATTCTCCTCTGAAATTCATAAGTATAAATTATCCTACAGTAAGTAGTAGTTGGGCATGAACAAGAGAAGGTAGATTTTTTTTTCAGTTACTCAAATTCCAGGGCATCATAATTACACTTCATGCTCTTAATGTGAGAGGAAGATATGTAGTCCTGAACATCTAAGGTCAAATAAGAACAGTGTGTGGGAAGCTAATGTTTAAAAAAAAAAAAGAAACTTCAGCCATACTTAAGATTTACATACCTAGATTCCATCAGTCTATCGGTCAAGAGTTCTTAGTAACTGACAGTCCTGTAAAACAATCTACAGGGCACTGCCTCCAATAGTTGCTTGTATTGGCCTGGGAGAGGATGATAAAACCAGTTACTTGGTGACAGTTTTTGAAATTTATTTCTAATGTTGTCCCACGGTTGGGGGGAGCAGAGAAAATAAATTTTAGTTGTTTGATTTGCTTTGGCCATCCTTATGGGAACATATGTTCTTCCTTAAAGATGGTAATTTCACATTTTTCTTCACATGTTAGAACTACTCAGACTTAGTCTATGAAATACAGCCTTTTCTATTACCATGTACTGAACATGGCATATAGCAAAACTGTAGATAAATGGTGGCCTAATAGGATATTTGTTTCTACCTTTTTAGTTGAATTCTCTAACATTTTGAACATTTCTTTTTGTCTTTTAGACTAAGTGCTTCATCTGTGGGATAGGCAATGATTATTTTGATACAGTGCCACATGGTTTTGAAACACACACACTACAGGAGCACAACTTGGCTAATTATCTGTAAGTGTACCAGTCACAAACTCTTCCATCTTTCCTGATATCCAGCAATTTATTCCTCAGTCTCATCAGTGAAGGAACATTAGGAAGGAAGAGAGACTCTTCTTTGTTTATAGAGTGTACACTCTGGCATTGAATAATGCAGCTCAAGAGAAAAAAGCTATTTTTCTCCCTTTAGCTATGTTTTGGGTTCCCTTAAATTTATAATTACATACATATACACATATATGCACATATACATACACACGTATACACACATACACACATATACATGTATACACATACATACATACACACATATGTGGCAGCATGGCTCTTAATTTGAATGATACCTTTTTAGAAAAAGAAATGGGAAAGGGTAGAAATCCTAGTGTACATTGGCACACTGTCCTGATAATGCTGACTCCTCTCACTATCCTTGGGTAGAGAGATTCCCTTTTACTTTGGAAAAACAGTATGAATCTTGCCACTTATCTT
Organism: Trichosurus vulpecula; assembly: GCF_011100635.1. Lineage (NCBI taxonomy): Eukaryota > Metazoa > Chordata > Mammalia > Diprotodontia > Phalangeridae > Trichosurus > Trichosurus vulpecula. Next base: position 144,140,062 of record NC_050576.1, on the reverse strand, counting down.
GAATAATGTGAGCCAGAGTCATTGTTGGGGTCCATGAACTAAATTTATGTTAAAAAGGGATCCTCATACCTGAAAAAATGTGTCAAATAATTTAAAAAGAGGAACCTGCTAAGCAAATCAGGAAGTGTCACCAAAGTTTTTCAATATGACTTCATTAAAAAGAGAAGGTTTGAAGGGACCAGATAAAACAAAAAGAAAAAGTAGAAAAAAATGATATTCTTACCAGGTTTCTGAGCCAATTTTCATATCAAGTAGAAGTATATATCTATATGGCTATACTTTGGCATTTGGGGGTGATTATAAACCTTTTAAAAACCTAAATTAAAACACTAGTTAAGGAAAATTGACTTTTTGGCTTTTTCCCAGTACCTATTCTAATTGAACAGGTACAATTTGTATCATTATTTACTTCAATCCATTTCCATTACAACTCTTTCTGTGTTTGTAGGTTTTTTCTGATGTATCTGATAAACAAAGATGAAACGGAGCACACAGGACAGGTAGGTAACTATCGCATCAGTGTATATGGGTAAAGACAGAGGCTGACTATGATTTATCTGGTCTAGGGCATTCTCAGATGAGGAAACTCCTCTTTCGATGAGAGTCTGCACCATCTCTGCACCTTTTTCTCTTAGAGTAGATCACACAGCCAGTCAGAGGTCAGTCATAAACACTGCCTTCCTGGCCCCAGAGGCACACTCACACCTCACACGTCCCTCTCTCTCTCTCTCTCTCTCTCTCTCTCTCTCTCTCTCTCTCTCTCTCTCTCTCTCTGTCTCTCTCTGTCTCTGTCTCTGTCTCTGTCTCTCTCTCTCTCTCTGTCCCCCTCCCTCCCTCCCTCTCCCTGTCTCTCTCCACTATGCCACACTGGTAGACATGCATTATATATACAAAACTCTCAATCTGAGAACTCAGTATCTGTAATAAACATAGCCAGGCTAGATTAGAGACTGATCTGAGCCTCGCTCTATGCTAAAGACAAAATTCTTGTTTGTCATTGGTGGTGCTGTATACGTCGAGTCCTTTTCCAGTGCTTCAATACAGTGTCAGAGTGACTTTGGGTTCTCAAGAATGCTGCCAGCGAGGCACAAAATAGTTTGCTAAACTGGAAACACTTCCATGTCGACCTGGAGAAGGACTCTGCACCTTTTGTTTGAGGACTGACCTAGATGAGTTCAAATATTTTCATCATGGATGAAAGCATGGATCATTAGAGTACAGAAGTAGGTCTTTCATGTGTGATAGTGGATTGCAGTGACTATTGTTGAACTAGGGTGAACAAATTATCGACATATGTTCAAGCAAAAATACTCTGACTATTAAGTTTAGCAGTACCTGCTATGAGAAAATTATATCTCTATAAATGGTATCTCATGTGACTTATCTTTCAGAATACTGAGATCATCATAATGTATGAATCAGATTGGAATAATTGAATTGGGGAATAATTAGAAAATATTCAAGATATCTTTTTGTGCCATTTGAAATTTTCCTCACATAAATTTGGATCTCTTCCTTTTGTGATTCAATGTGAATTTTAAGTAGTTATGATAAAATAAAGAGTAAAAGTTTAAAAACACACAAAGATTGGTCTAATAAAAGAAGTGTTTTGCAATCATTAATTTATGGTCAGGAAGACAGTTTGTTGGAGATAATACATTTCTCTTCAGGGATGTGCATGTATTGAATAGTAGAATGCTTGAAACTATTTGCCATTTTTTTCATTATTGGATGATGTAATGTTTATTTAAAAACTTGATATATGTAAATATGTGGTAGCTAGGTAAGGAAAATTATTAATGAATTGGGAAATCTCTGTCTCTTAATTACATGAGATATAAGCAACATAAAGCTTGAAGTTTATTTTAGCCTTACACTTTTAGCAATTTGAGCAAAGTTACAATATTAATAAATTCACTTTAAATTCTTTTAGGAATCTTATGTATGGAAGATGTATCAAGAAAGGTGTTGGGAATTTTTCCCAGCAGGTGACTGCTTCCGAAAACAGTATGAAGACCAGCTCAATTAAAGTCGGAATGTATTCGACTCTTGAAAACTGATCCCCCCTCTCTCTCTCAAGTCAGTTTTGTAGATCACTGAAGTTCTATGCTTTCAGGAAACACTGAAACTTTCTTTGTGAAGATCTGACTGCACTTTTCCCCCCACCCTGTGCATTTTCTTTGAGAACACAGACTGAAGAACAATCCAAATTCACACACATATACACACAGAAATAGCTCTGGAAGAAAACACCATTCCAGATACTCTACAACCATGCATAACATATACACAGAGAGTTTTTTTCTTCTGAGACTGCCAGAAGACTCTTTGGGCTACGAGATATCCACACTCATTCAGTCTCTTTATTTCATCATCCTGGAAGGAACTATCTATAGTTCACAAAGCAGTGGAGCACTGTAATGGATTCTTGTGGACACCAGTCATGATGGGAAATAGTGCCTTACTATATGTGGGTTGAGCTATGCAGAAGATGAGTGCATGAAAAAAAAAACATCTTTATTTTCTTTATGCCGTCCTTTCTCATTTAGATTTATTTTGTGAGTTCTTTTTCTTTTCTTTCTTTTTATTAGTTTTGGTGGGGGAGGGTAACAAAAGAAGTTTGTGCACTTTTTTAACAGGCCTGTGGTATCAACGATTCTCATTCAGCTATATATTCACTTTGACCCTCCCCATTTGCTCTTGCTCTTTTTTTGGTAATGCTCTGATGCAGCACTGCAACTTTATGAAATCTTTGTATGAAAACAAAAAGACTGCAAAAACACACTTTCAAAAGAAATAATTCATTGCATGTTTATTATGCAAGTTTAAACAAAGAAAAGCTTCAGAAGCAAGTTGATCAACATGAGAGAATTTTCACGATAATTATATTCATAGTAATAAAGTGTTGTGGGCTTTATTGTACATTTGGAGCCAGTGTCATCAGCCAATAATGTGATACATTATGAACTTGACAGTAGTTTTGAATTTTTTTTCCTTTTTTTTGCCACCTGTGATTGGTTGTGGAATAAGGACTTTTTTCGTGTCAGGCCATTTTTTTAAATCAAAGCTGAAGCAATATCCATTCAGGGATTTCATCAGTTGCATCACAGAACATGGATGATGATGATGATGATGATGATGATGTATACATCACTCCATTTTGAGTCCTTTTAAATTGTAATGCCAATATTTACAAATAAAAAGAAAGATTCAGAATGGAAGCAAGATCATTTTGCTAACATTGGAGCTCTTTTATTACCAAATCTGCCTGTTAATTTTAGAATTGTAAAACTGCTCTGATTAAACTATTTAACTAACTTGGCTTACTCTTCCTTCTCTGTTTCACATGAAGCAGGGCCACACTCTCAAAAAATTTTTTTAATGTATTGGGGATTTGTATTTGAAATGGATTTCGAATATTCCTAGATATATTCTGCATTTTAGTCTTCAGATTTGATTCTTTATAGCTAGGGAAGACCACTGTTACAAGCCTTCACTTCTGAGTAATGCTATGGGGATAGATAATTAAGATTATTGTTACATGTCTCTCTTTTTATGTTCCAATCCATCCATCCTACACAATTATCTCATACAGTAGAAATGATACAGTCTGAAAATGTAGCACTACTTGATGCTGGAAATTGCTTCTCTTTCCCAGTCATGTTCTGTATTACCTACTTTCTCTTCTTATGTGAGAAGATTGATTATGGGGGCCCTTAGAAGGGCCACTGCCCCAGTATGTAACATTTGTAATGCGGTCATTTGTTTAGGAGAGTTCAATCTAGGAAAGACATACCTTTTTAACACAATCCCAGATTTAAATGTCACAACAACATTACATATTGTCTTAATTTCACATTTTTTTCTCTCTCTGATTAAAAACTTAAGTACTGAAAGTGAATACTATGAAAGAAAGAAGACTGGTTCTTTGGTTTCTTTGATATGTGCCTTCCACTGTTCTTATCTGCCATTTTATGCCCCAATCTCAAATATAGCCCTTACTACAGCATAATAATAGCTAACATCTATGTAGTGCTTCCTTTGTGCCAGCTACTGTGCAAAGTGCTTTACTATTATTATTATTTATTATTATTATTTACATTTGTTATCCCATTTGATTCTCATAACAATCCTGGGAGGTAGGTACTATTATTGTCTTCATTTTACAGATGAGGAAACAAAAGCAGATAGAAGTTTAGTGACAAGCTAGTAAGTGTCTGAGGCCTGATTTGAACTCGTGTCTTCTGGACATCAGGCCTGGCACTCTATAAATTGTACCACCTACTTGCCTCAAGGGTGAGTTGTTACACTCCCAGAGAGTAATCTTGAATTTGCCTGATTAAATTGTGAAATAATAGCTACACTTTGGGGTAGGAGTAGGGATTGTGGGGACAGTGATAAAGACTTGGGGAGGAAGCAATAGCAGTGTCCTATACCAGAACCTCTGCCTAGTCACCCTCTCTCCTGAGCACCCGTCTTACATTACCAATTGCTTTTTTGACATCTTGAACTGGATCTCTAATAGACCTCTTAAAGGCAATATGTCCAAAACAGAACTCACATTTCCACCAAAAACCTCCCCTCTTCCCAACTTCCCTATTACTGTAAGTAGTACCACCATCTACTCAGTTACCCAGGCCGGTGACCTCAGAGTCTTCCTAAACTCCTTGCTTTTTGTCATCCCACATATCCAATCCATTGCCAAATTTGACATTTCTACCTTCACAACATCTCCCCTCTGTATCTTCTTTTCTCCTTTCTCATAGCTGACACCCAGTTTCAGAACCTTATCACCTCTGTCTGTAGCTATCAACAGTAGCCTTCTGATTGGTCTTCTTTCTTAAGTTTTTCATTTCTCCAGTCTATCCAGTCAGCTGCCAGAGTGATTTTCCTCAAGTCTAAGTCTGCTTATGCCTTCTGGCAATGCCCAAAAGAGGTTGATTTCCTCCCTCTGTTGCGGGAGTCATCTTCAACAATACAGAAACTCCCCTGTCAACAGTTAGCTCTAACCAAGTGACCCAGAACTCATAAGGTTATTTCCAAGGCTGAACACATCTACCTCACCCTCATTATTTGGTCACCTGTACTAAAGGAGAGAGAGAGAGGAGTATGCCAGAGGCCCAAAGACCAGGCTCAAGCATTCCTAAACCTACATTTGATTAATTACCATGTACTTACAATTTGCCATTTTTTCTCAGGGATAGCCTCAAGTAGTCCTGGCATGATCTATAGACGAAAAGAAAAGAAAGGCAAAGGATGGTCACCCTTTCTTTTAGGTCCACTGAGACCTATGCTAATAAAAGGGTTTTGTCCGTCATCCTAAAGTGTTTGAGTCCCTCAACACTGGACTGTTTCCCAGGTAGTAACCAGATCCCAGACTCAGCCCTCCATGGAATAAATTCCAATCCATCCTCCTCTGTATATCAAATGTAGTAGTCCCTTGAAAATGTAGTATCTAAAAAGCTATAGAAAGATTAGGGTCTCCTATTTTGTACTGTTTCCTTTCATTTATTATGCAATTTCTAGTTCACCTGGGTCAAAGATATAAGTAAAGTAAGGTTTTGGTTTGTTCTCTGCAGTCTTCTCAAATTAGTCCTTTAGGTTTTCCAAAATGGGTCTCTAGGACTGGGATGACAGCATATACTAAAGGATAAGTAGGAAAGAGAATGGAGTTAGGGTAAGAATTGCTGCTGAGGTCAGCAAAGGCACATTTCCTAAACCTTCCTAATGGTAGAATCATCTTTTAATTTAATTTTCAAACCTATTGTTCCTTTGTCTCTACTCAAAAGAAGAAAGTGGATGTCTTTCCTAACTAGGACTCCTGAAGGAGTGGTTCAAAGTCACCTGAAAAGTAGGTAGGAATGAAACTCAGGCCTATTAGTCCTCTCCTTCCCTCTACCTACAATCAGGACACTGGCCAAGAATATCACCCATTCTTCTCTGATTAAGTTCCTGGCTGTCAGAAATAGCAAGAATTTTACCTGGCCAGTTGTGAATTTAGAAAAAAAGATTTTATTTTGCCTCATATTTGATGGGGTAACTCGGCCTCTTTGTTGGCACAAGCACACACAAGCTAGGTACAAAGCTCTCTTTATATAATACATCCAGATTCTAATTTTGTGCCTTGAACCGCATTGGTCAGCATTTCAGGGTTCACTAAACCCCACCCCTTGATTACATCTTTTTCACCTCACATTTCAATCCCCCCCTTCCTTCTTATTCACACACTATATTTTTAGTTTCTTTTCTGTTTGTCTGCATTAGATAGCATGATTGCCATCTAGTTTGCTAATATGGCTAAGGGGAATTGACAAAACATGAGTTTGGAGATAAAAACCCCAGGATATCAATGATAAAAGATGCATTATCTAATACGGAGTCTGGATTGACCCTTAACCTGGCCTGACAGTTCCTTTTGAGACAGGCCTTAGAGCAAAGAGCTGCCAGATTCCACAACTGTCTCAAAAAGCAGTTTGATTTGCTATAATTAGCCTCTAGTATGACTTCAAATCATATTTTCATATAACCTCTGTGGAAACAAAATTCAATCATACGTTACACTGGCTAAAGGAAATTCCTTTAGAGGAATTTAACATTCATTATTCTTCTTTGTAGTGAAAGTTTAAACTTGTGTGGTTTACTCTGAAAAAATTTCCTATATTTTATCATCCCATGTCTCCAGAAACCATAGTATCATATATTCAAGTATGGTGATACTGTAGGAAATGTCTTTCATGTCAGTGTCTAGTCAATAGTGAAATTTAGCAGTAAAAAAAGTCCTAATTGAGCAAATATTGATTATATTATAACTAACCCTTCAACTAATCAATGAAATTTTATTTAATGTCTAATCTAAGCCTTTTTAACATCCTTACATAACCAGCATTTAGGATGAAGTAGAAAAGGAACAGGAACGGCTGCAATTACAGATCCAAACAAATATTCTTACTTTGAAACAATCAGACTGGGATCTATAGTTTTTGATGTACTACCACAGTTAAGCAAAAATTCTGCTTACAGGAAATCAGTTCAAAATGTTTCAAGTTAGATTATAAGATTTCAATGCAGATTTCTTCAACTCTTCCTGTCACTGGGAACTCTCCCATGCTGGGTAGGTCTGGGGGAGGTCCTAGCAGAAGGAGTAAACTGCAGAGCACAGGGCAGCCAAAGTACAGGTCCTGCTTAAGCATGGGCCCACCACTTCATCGGTGTCTGTATTTTTTTTTTTGCTGATTCTAGGTGATAAACATTATTATTAATCTTGAGATGGATTTGTCTAGGCTCGGAGGTGACCTTGCGGGTTCCAGAGCTTCAGAGGTTCTGCAAACATCAAATAGAGCTGACTGGCAGCAGTGGAAGTCTCTACTTCCTAGAGGACAACCAACTAGATTCCTAGAACCTGAAGAGCTCAAGCCCTGGACTTCAAAGGGACAGTGAGCAGCTGATGTAAATTATAGCAATGCCTATTCAGCAGTCCGGCAAACTGCTCTATGTTCTGATAACATTTAAATCTCAACCAGCTGGCAGAGCATAATAGTAATTATTAATGTTGTTTACTTAGCTATTTTAAGTGTTTCTATCTCTGCACACTTGTGTTTTGTGTTTAACATTTCTTTTGTGTGTAGGAAATAAATACCTGTCCCATTCATGAAAAAAAAATTAAACACAAACAGAAGCAACTTTTTCAAACTGGCCGCCGGAACTTAAGTATGGAGGGAAATGCCGAAAGTCAAAGGGATTTTCACAGAATCATATCTCAATAGAGACTAGAGGTATCACTGGAGGGATTACAATATTTCAAAATATACATAGAGGTTCAATTCATAAAGCATTTATTAAGAGCCTTCTTCGTGGGCAGCATTGGTCTAAGTATTGAAAGTATAAAAACAATGAAAAAACTCGCCTCTGCCCTCAAGGAGCTAACATTCTTCTGGGAGAAAATAACCTACAGCCCTCATGACCTCCTATGTAATAATGCATAATTTTTTAAATTAGAGATTCTTTCTGACCCTAACACAAAGACATTTGGGTCAGAAATTTATAGCTAAAGTGCAGATACATGACTGTGTAGGAATTTATTAACATTCTGTTTGTTATGAGCATCATCACGGTGGAAGTCCTAGCCAAGTGAGCAATTGAAAACTTACAAGAATTTGACTATTTCTGAACAAATATAAAAATAGTTAAGCATTATCCTAAAGTTTTACCAAAGCTTCATAAAGTGGGTTTGGTAGGTAGGTAGGTAGAGCTCCAGCCCTGGAGTCAGGAGGATCTGAGTTCAAATCTGACCTCAGGTACTTGCTAGCTGTGTGACCCTGGGCAAGTCACTTAATCCTGATTGCCTCACCACTCCACCCCTCACCCCACCTCCAAAAAAATAAAGTTAAGTACTGTTTCTATTAGTATATGATTTGGACAAGTTTAAGTGAGATAAACTTTTTTCAGCCAAAAAAGTTTTAGGGTCTCTGATGAAACTATTTAAAAGGAGATTCTTTTTATATTTATTCAGTCAAATTTAATCTTGTAATAATAAACCGTTCTTTCAACCTATCAAGATCAATTTGTATCTTGACTCTGTAATTAACTATCCCTCTAAACTTATGTCATCTGGAAATTGAATGAACATGTCACTAATGTATTTATCCATGCCACTAAAGACTTCCCTGTGAGTTGATAAGAGACAACTAACTAATATTTGTTGAATATAGTAGTTGTGGTAGATGCAGGACCATCATTCAGCTGTTATTTCAACATCTTAGCATCGCTACTGTAGTTGAAAGAATAATGGGCTGGAAATCAGGAGAGAAATAGGTTCATATCCTGCCTCCAGTACTTATTAAGTGTGTGACTTTGGACAAGTCAAAACTTCTGTGAGCTTTATTTTCCACATCTGTAAAATGGTGACACTAATAAATACCTTGTAGGTTAGTTATGAGGCTCAAAGGAAATAATCGTGCATTGCAAACCTTAAATCACTATATAAATGACAGCTATTACATTCAACAGGATTTCATCTAGGACTTCATGAAATACTTAGCAAAAAATTGCTTGTACTTTTGCAACAAATTGGCTGCACAAGCACAGAATGGGAGAGGATTGTTTTGGGGTCAGACTGTGCGAAAAAAAAAAAGATTGAATAAGGGAATAGGGTTTTTATTTTATCACAAGTTTCATATGAGGCAGTCTTGATGTGGATCCCTAAGGATTAAAAATAATATTAAGGGTTGCTTTTTCAGTACCTTGTGAGGCCCCTCCCAAGCCTGAGGGCATCCTAGAGTCTCTTCCCCTTGTCTTGAGTTACCCACCTAACTAACCCCTTATCCTGGACCATGGGATTCCTTGTCTCCCCCGCCCCCGCACCCCCACCACCACCCTGGGTCATAAAATTTTCCGGTCTCCCTTATCTTGTGTCATTTGTTGTTCTCTACCAGAGTCCTTGTCTTGTAAGACTTATCCTATCCCTAAATCTCCAACCCCCAAAAGAAACTCTAAAATCATCCTACAGGCTGCATAGCTTTTTGTCTATGTGAGTCTGGTTCCTTCCCTATATCAGGGTCTTTGTGTAGCTCCTTGCTAAATCTCAGGCCCGCTGCTTTTGCATCAATAAAGCTCCCAGTGGCTACAGAGAAGGTCTAAGTGAATTCTTTCACATTTGATGAACCAGCTCTCCCAACTCTGACCTCAGCAGTTTTATGATATCATTCTGAAAATATGAGTTCAGTTTTAGCTGTATTCAAAAATGTATAGTCTCCAGATTGTGGAAATAAATCTGTTGAATTTTGCTCAGACCCTTCAACATTCATTTAAGTAGTTCCTTTCCTTTCTTTGATCCTCCTCTTTTCACCAGTATAGCTTTAAAACATCTTTTAACTTAACAAAAACATCTAACAAACAAAACATCTTTTGCTTTCTTTGCTAGCCTCAGCTCGTTCTGAACTTTAGCAGCAGGAACAATAGAGATACCAGACCAAGCATTTGTATTCATTCATCCTCTCTTGCTCTTTCTTCCATCTTCTGTATGTTTGCATTCACATGGATCTTTTGTTTTACCTGCTAATGACCTTAATATTTCACTATTTAAAATCACGGTCCAGAAATACAAATCCCATTCTCAGGAAATTGTTCTTTAACTAGCTACTCCTTTCCAAAATTTACTTCTCTCTTTGAAGCCCTTGCTTTCAGCCAGTAGTAGTAATGAAAAGACCACCTGATTCCCAATACCTATAGTTTGGTTGTTATTACCCAATTTGTTTTTTTTGTTTTGACCAGGATTCCTTAATATTCAGGAATGCTTTCCAAAAAGCAGCTTTGAAAGACTTTAGAACTCTGATCAAAACAAGACAAACCATGAGTCCAAAAGAATTAAAATGAAATAAGAAACTCACCTCCTGAGAAAGGTGGTGAACTTAAAATGCAGAAAGAAACATACATTTTCAGACATCTCTAACATGAAAATTTTCTTTCCTGTACTATGTAGGTATGTATGGAAGGGTTTGTTTTACATGGTTATTGTGGGGTTTTTAAAAAAATTTCTTCCATGGGTAAGTTGTAGGAGAGACAAATTCTTTTTATATCATTGGCTAGAGGTGGTGGGGAGAAACACAAATCCTGCTGTAAATATTTGCTAGCTATGATCCTGGACGAGTATGAGAAATAATTGTCTTACCAAGAATTCCACCTGGCCATTAGTGAATTTAGAAAAAAAAAAAAAAAAGATTTGTATTTTACATCATTTCAGACGGGTGACCTGGCCTTCACCCCCTTGCGGAAAAGGGTAACCTAGCAGGCTCAGGCACACTTCAAGACAATTATAAAGCCTTTTTATAATTTCTAACCCTATTCGCACTTCCTCCCAGTATCCATTGGTCAGCCATTTCTGGGTTCACAGCCAATCTGAAAACACCTGAATTCCACCCCTGCTTACATCTCTCATTTCCACATTTCGATCCCCCACCATCCTCATACTTTATACTTTATTTAGTAAAGGAAATACCAAACCGTAAATGCTTTTAATCTCATCCCAGGTTGTCTACATCAGATTTTATGATCTCCATAGCATCAAAAAGGAATTTTCTCAATTGCTAAGAGAGTTGACAAAAGTTGTCAGTTGAAGGTTCCACCCAGGATATCCATAAGAAGAGTCCCCTTTATCTAAGACAGGTCTGGGTCAGTGGACCTCCTCCTGGGTGAGCCACACCTGTTCTGGCAGCTTTTTTAATACACAAAAGAATGGGAGTCTGCTCTTAGATATGCTGATTAACAGTCCCCTGCAGCCCCCAAGGCTTTCTTCTATAGTTTATCTCTTACATTAGCTATCAGGGTGATTTCTTAGGTTTTACCAATTATGTTTCATATAATTTCTGTGGAAACAAAAGTCAATCGTCCCTTACACAACTCACTTAAAAATTCTCAGCCTCCATTTCCTCATCTGTAAAATTAAGATAATAATTACACCTGACTTAGAAGGTTGATGTGAGGATCAAAAGAAATATTATACATAAAGTACTTTGCAAACCTCAAAATGCTGTATAAATTTTAGCAATTTTTTAAAGGAATGTTTTCCATATTTCTTATTGTAATAATTTGCACCTGTGGGAATCACCAGACATAGATATTTATACTCCAGTTGGACAGGCACTCGAAGGATGTTTTTTTTTTTTAAATTATATCTTGGGTACATATCCTGGGAAAATGAAAGCTCTTCGCTGTTTGGTTAACAAATAGCTGCCTCAGTACCCCTTAATAGTAAGTTATCAACTACCACTACTTGTCTCTTTTTCTTCTGGCACTTAATGGATTATGTTTCATGTGATAAATTCTGTATATTCTGTCAACCCCAGAGTTTCATCTAAGAAAGAGGAACAGAATTAGGTTGTATGAGTGTTTCTTTTCTCTTAACTGAGTAGGAACTGAGTTCCCTTTGGAATCAGGCCGCACAGATTATAAAGACGAAAACAAATAAGCAAAAAATGCAAAGCTGGGTGGGAATGGCCCTGTCATGGCCCAGTCAGGTACAGGAGATTTGAGCCTCCTCCCCTCCCCAGGAGCCCCAGGGTAGACCTAACCAGGAAGAGGGTGAGGATGGTGGAAAGTTCTACTGTGGTGGGTTTCTCACAATGCAACAAAAGTTAGAAGAAAAGCAGGGAACTGGAGGAAAAAAATTACATCAAGTCTCTCTGGTAAAGGTCAATTTTCTAAACTATATAGAAAACTGAGTCAAATTTACAAGAATAAAAGTCATTGATCGATAAATGTTTAAAGGATATGAATAGGCGGTTTTTAGGAGAAGAAATTCAGTCTTTCAATAGCCATATCAAAAATACTCTGAATTTTTTAATAATTTAATAATTAAAGAAATACAAATTAAAATAACTCTGAGATACCAACTCATGCCCATCATATTGGCTAAAATGACAAATGCTGGAATAGATTTGGGAAAATAAATTTACATTAATGCATTGTTGATAAAGCTGTGAACTAGTCCAATCATTATGAAGATGCCCAAATGGCTATCAAATTGTGCATACTCTTTGACTCAGTAATACCACTACTAGTTCTAAACCCTTAAGAGAGGAAAATGTCCCATATGTACAAAAATATTTGTAGCAGGTCTTTTAGTGGTGGCAAAGAACTGGAAGGGATGCCCATTAATTGGGGAATAGCTTAATAAGTTATGGTATATGGATGTGACGGAATACAATCGTGCAGTAAGAAATGACGAAAGGGATGGTTTCTGAAAAACCTAAGAAGAACTGTATGAACTGATAGAAAGTGAAGCAATCAGAATCAAGAGAAAAAATTATATAGTAACAGAAATATTGTAAAAATAATCAACTGTGAAAGACAGTGACTGATCAACACAATGACCAGTCACAACTCTAAAGGACCTCCAGATATAAAACCGATGGAAAGCGCAGATTGAAGTGTATCTTTTTCTTGCATTTTTTTGGGGGTGGGGGTGGGGGTAGGAGGGGAATGTGGCTAATGAAGAAATTAGCTTTTCATGACTATATGTATTTGTAATAGGTTTTCTTTTTCTTCTCAATGGGTGAGAAGGGTAGAGATCATTTGGAACTAAAAATACAATTTAAAAATGACCTATTTTATTTTTTTAAAAAAAGAAGAAAAGCTTTGTGAAAAAGGTAGTATTGAAGGAAACCAGTGATTTTAGTTAAGTCAACCAAATCTATCAAAAAGCATTTGTGAGCACCTACTACATGCTAAGTGTTAGAGGCTACACTATGCTAAGTGTTAGGGACAGAGACAAGAACTTCAAAGTCCTTTCCCTCAATGAAGGTATATCATAGAAGGCAATATGTGGATGCATAGAACCAAAGAGTTATAGATTTATAACTAGAAGGGAACCTGGAGTCCATTGACCCCAAATCCTTATTTTTCAGATAACACTTAGAGAGGCTGTGACTTTTTGGTTAGTTGTTTTGCAGTCGTGTCTGACTCTTTGGGACCCCATCTGTGATTTTCTTGACAAAGATGTTGGAGTGGCTTGCCATTTCCTTCTCCAGCTTATTTTACAAATGAGGAAACTGAGGCAAACAGGGTTAAGTGGCTTGCCCAGAGTCACACAGCTAGTAAGTATCTGAGGCCAGGTTAGAACTCTAGGATAAAATATAGGTTCCCCTGTCATTTCAAGCCCTTCACAATCTACCTCTATCCTGTCTCCCTAAGCTGATTTTCCATGACTCCTTTATATGAATTCTATGTTGTTGGGACAAAGACACCCCAAATGACAAAAAGAGAAACTGAGGCAGAACTCCGAGCCAATAGTACTTTATTAAAGAGACCTAGCCCCCCTAATGAAGTGGACCCCGGACCTTTCTCATGGTCTGAGATGCCCCCTTCTTCCAGGGCCTTATTTTTATAAGGCTTGATACCAGATTTAGTATTTGAACATTCTAGAGAAGCTACACAAAGTTCAGAATCCCATTGGTTGATCATTTTGCTTCATGGGCCAAAAATTATGTGTCAGCTAGAAATGGCATGTCAGCAGCGGGTCACAGGTTGGGTGAAGCAGGGAATATCTTCACTGACTAGCTGATCATAAGATGGTTGGGCTCCTCTTCATGTTGAGCAAGAGGAGATGGTACAAATCATACATACTTTCCAAAAACCAAATGGGGGGACTTTCCATACCATGCCACCCATGTTTGATTTGGTCGTGGAATTTGAGCAAAACAGCATGGATGTTAGCATTCTTGTGGTTACGAAAGCAAACTTCATAACTGGTAAACAATTGGTGAACATTACATTAAAGTTTGAGGCCTATTATAGGGCCTCTTCTCTAAGAACCTATTTTATCTAGATATTTCTATGTGATTTATATAAAATACGAATTAACACATTGTTTATTCTTATACCTATTGTTAGATGACTGACTAAATATATATTACAAGATGAGTATAGTAAATAATTGCTAATAATCACTACCCCTTAGGCAATCATACTGAACTGTCTAATACTGATTAGAGTTTTGAGTAGGGGTCTAAAATGAATCATCTCCCACAATGTTTTTTTTTTTTCCCCCACTACTGGCCTACCTGATTTGTCCTAAATGCGATATTCTACCTCCCACCTCTATGCCTTTACGAAGGCAATCATGTCCCATCCTCACCCCTGCCTCTTGGAATCCCTTCATCTCTTCAAAATTCAGCTCAAGAGCCAAACCCTTCAAGATTTTGCTGACTGTTCCAGTGGTGAGTATATCCCAACTTATTTCTCATTCTCTCTCTCTCTCTCTCTCACACACACTCTCCATACACACACACCACACACACACACACACACACACACACATATATATATGCAATTTGCTTATCTGTGTATATGCTCTATTTTCTCCAGTAGATTGTAAACTCCTTGAAGAGCAACTATCTAGCTTTTTGTTTTTGTATCCCTAGAGCTTAGCCTAGTACCTGGTACAAAGTAGATGCTTAATAAATGCTTAAGAATTGAACCGCTGAACTGGGTTGTAAGTGTATGGGAGAACAATGCTTTGAAATCTCCTTGGTGTTCTTCCATGAATAATTTCAAATGAGGGGGAAAATAAACTTCTACAATGCCCGGGTGCCTAATAGGTATCATTATTACATGGGTCGCAATCTATAGAAAATGATGCCAGTAAGCTGTATGTAACCTGAGACTTATTCTTTCCTTTGGTACATAAGGGAAGTTTTAAGAGCCTTCCTATTTACTTTTCATTTTATTTGGCTCCTGGAACTGAAAGCCCATAGCTTGTTCTTCTGCACTCCTGTGATTTCACATTCAAATGATGTACATTTGCCTTCTAGTGTATCTGCCCAAATCAAATGTAAAGCTATTGTTTTAAAAAGCCCCCTGATGAGAATTTAGAGCAGGAAGGTGATCACATCTTTAGATACACTAAAAGCTTGGTCTAGTGCAGATACCTCCCAAGACAGCCTTTTTATTTGGATTTTTATTTTCTCTTGCAAACTGCTTTTCTTGTTCAACATCTCCACCTGGATTTCAAGCAGACACCTCAAACTGAGCAAATAGCAAGACTGAACTTCTTGGTCTTGTTGGATAGGGTAAATAGAATCCTGATATTCCTTTTCAATTCTTAATTGTTTTTTCTGGTTACAGTTAAATATTATGACATTCTATCTTGGGGGCTGTTTGATTATTCTACATGTTTAATCATATTCTAGTTTGGATTAAAGGAGCATCTATTTTATGGGCTTTAAGGGGTGAAGGAATCCAATCTCAGTGACTGATTTGTTGAGCCCAGATCAACAGAGGGCCCAAGGTTGAACCACTGGCGTGGCTTCCCAATCACCTGAGGCATAAATAGCCCAGCCTATGGGTAGTTGATCCTCTTTAGGTTTGGCAGAATTCCTGCTACTGTTAGTCAAAATCTTCCTCTGACCCAGGCTTTAGTTGTGGTGGGTGTGGAGGCAAAAGGGAGCAGCATCCACATGTATCCCTTTTAAAAACATTCACCTTTAAGTAAATTAACTTTTATTGAATTTTTTGTGCTTCATAAGTATTCCATTACATTCCAATACCAAGAATAAACTGCTGAACTGAACTGAAGTAGGCCTGGCCCAGAATAGACTGTATCATATCATTTTTTATCACAAGTATTTAACATAAATACATACATTTTTTTGGTCTGTACCTGTGATTTTACCACTATTGAAAGCTCCCTGTGAGGAAAACCTCTACCACCAGTGTATAGCTACAAGTCTTAGAGATTTTTTCTGGGATGCTGAGAGATTAAGTGACTCAAAGTAACACAGCCTGTATGTGTTAGATGTAAGACCTGAACCCCCTTATCTCTTCCTAACTTCAAATCCATCTCTCTACCAGCTATGGTACTGGGGATATAAACAGATATGACACAGACCCTACTCTCAACTTGATAGGGAGGAAACTACCTATGTACAAATATATATACAAGAGAAAATGTGATTAAGAACATAGAAACAGTTTAGGGAAAGTCTTTTTTTTCTTTCTTTCTAAATAAAATTTTTCCATACAGCAGGGAGGATGCAGGACAATTCAGTTCAGGTTAGACAATGTGAATGTGTAGAGGACCTAGTCAAAATGTTTTTATGATAGGTCATTTGGCTACTCATGATTAGGAACTATCCATAGTCTAAGACTTGTAGTTTGTGTCTGGGATCTGAGCCACACTAGTGTTGCTTGCTTCTGAACTTGCTCCTTTCTCAGTAGCTGCCCAGGGCCTCCCTAGCTGGGAACACCATCCCCTTGCTACCTTCTCACCACTTGCACAGGTCCCTTTCTCAGTCTATTCTGGATCTGTGACCCAGAACTAGGTAGTGGGCAACAAAGCTGTCAGTTGGCACCCATCCCCATTGAGGCACCCAGTATGGATCTGGTGGTGTCCTAGAATGGGCCTGGGACCTCCTCTTGTTCAGCCTCTCCCTGGGTGCTGAAATACTCCTGGCATAACTGTTTCTCAATTTCTGAAGACCTCTCTAGGTCTTCTCCCTCTGTTGATCCGGGCTCAACAAATCAGTCACTGTGACTTTTTTTTTTCTGGAATTCCCCATTAGGATTCAGTCTGATGCATTTTCTAGGTCTATTTGGGGAAGTTTTGTGGAGGGGAGTTTCGATATGGTATTTCCTATAACTCTACCATCTTGGCTTCTGACTGGACTCAAACTTGAAGTAGTTTCTATATAGTGTTTGTCTCCACCAAGTTCACTTCTGAATTCAGTATAAACAATGAACAAATTGGCTCCCTATTGCCTGGGTCAAAAAGGGTCAAGATATCATTTCTCACCATCTGGCTTTGTCCAAATTTCTGGCTCCCAGAACTCTGGTGCCTCATCATACTGATCTTTTGAAGTTCAGAAAGTCAAAGCCATTTCCAATGTGCCTTCACCTACAAGCAGAAAGAATAGATAAAATATAGATGGGAGTTACAGCTGGAATGTTATCTTCACAGGCCACACTGTTGTTGCCTCTCAGGAGATTTGATATCTTTCACTTTAATGCATATTCCTGAAAATATGAGGAAGCTGGATAAGTATCACATTTCTAGCAATTTCTAGGCTATGTCCCCCATAGCATTTTACGGTTCCCTTCCAATATGAATCCACATTAAGCCCTTAGTAAGTCACCAACTTTGTTTCATGAAATCAGCTTTCAAGAAGACTGTGGCTTAATTGCATGCCAAGGCAGTTGGTGCTCTATCCATCATGATAAATTTCCAATCCACCCTTGGGTTCTATATGGAATGGCAGAAGCAGCCAGCTCATAAGCCAGGAATCGAGGTAACATTGAACCTTAGATTTCTCAAATCTAATTAAGTTTTGAGCTAAAATCTACAAAGACCATTCCCCCAACCAAGTGAATATGACAAACAAGACTCTAACAGTGCACAGAACTGATTCAGTATCAATAAGGACAACAAACAGATGGTAGCAGAAAAGCAATCCCAGGAGTATGTGGATTTTCAAAATCTAGTTAGTACAAATAGGAATCATCAGGATGGAGGGAATAATTTTTTATTTTTTTAAATTTCAAAATGTTTTATTGATGCCTTTTCCCCCCTGCCCAATATGAACTATCTCCCTACCATGAAACTGTCCTTGTAACGAAGAAAACAGGCAAAAATCAATCAACACAGTGAACTCATCTGATTATGCATCTATATAGTCTTCAACTTTGCCTCAGAGCAAAGGAAAGTGTGTTTTACTCTCTGTTTCAAAGAAATAACTTTAAAATGAAAAGTGATAGACACTTTCTTGTTTGATAAGAAATTCTAATGAGCAGTTTAACTGAGAAGGAAGGAAGGAAGTGAGCATTTATTAAGTGCCTACTATGCACCAGGCACTGTGAACTCCAGTCTTTCTGACTCCAGGCTCACTGCTCTATCCACTGTACCACTCAGCTAGGAGGAGGTGTTGGTTAGTGGTTTATCTGGATCCATGGAATTGGGTCAGAAGATGTTGTAGCTAAGAATCAATGGCAATTTAGGTGTGTTTGTAACACTACTGACCTGGCCCCACCCAGTTGCAGTTCTACATGCTGAATGTATGTGCCCTTCTAAGAAATGAGTCATAGAATGTTAGGAATAGAAGTCCTGAGCCCATTGGGAAGTGAGATGATTACTTCTCATTTTTAGTGATTCAGGGGGGTACAAATAATACTGGCAGAAGAAGCCTATTTGGGCAAGAAATTGCTGCCCATCGTTGGGAACTAAAGAACTGGCAGATGAAAAGGCTAAGCTAATATCAGTGATCTTTGAAAAATCTTAGCAAACAGAAGAGGTGTCTCAGGATTGGAAGAAAGCAAGTGTTACTGCAACTTTCAAAAAGGAAAAAAGATGGAGACTAAAAACTATAGATCAAGGAGCTTGATCTTGATTCCTGGATAATTTCTAGAACGTATTATAAATGGGAAGGTTAGTGAAATAGAAGCAGTGATCTTGAAGAGATCTGGCTTCATCGAGAGTGGGCCAGACTGGGGGCCAAGCCAAGATGGCCACTTAAAAACAGGGACTTGTTTAAGCTGTCCCCCAAATCCCTCCAAACACCTGTCAAAATGACTTGAAACAAATTCTAGACCTACAGAACCCACAAAATAACAGAGGGAATCAAGTCTCCAGCCCAAGGCAGCCTGGATGGTCACTCGGAAGGGTCAATTTCACCATGCTGGGAGCAGAGTGCAGCCAGGACAGATCAGGCTTGGGGTAGACTGGGCAGAGCAGGCCTCAGGGCCCTGAATCATTGAATTGTGGCAATTACCAGACTTCTCAACCCACAAATGCCAAAAGACAATGGAGCAGGTCAGTGGGAAAACTTCTGGATCTGGGTGAAGGAAGGTGGCTGGGGTGATGGAGGTGGCTGGGGTGAGGGAGGTGGCTGCAGCAGCAGCAGCAGCAGCAGCAGCCACAGCAGCAGCCAGGTGGCTGCTTCTGGCCCCAGGCTGACATGCTGGGAGGAATCAAGCAGCTGATCAGAGTGGGAGTGCAGAGATTGCTTTGCTGGTGCTGAGGCAAGGTTCTCTTGCTTTGCCCTGCCTGGATCTGGGTTGCAGTTCTGGTTGGCAGTTCTTGGGGGAGGAGGAGTGCTGGTGTGGCAGAGCTTTGTGCTGCATCATACCACCTCAGAATAGAAGTACATCTGAAAACAGTGGTGCAAAACCCCTGAAACTAGGGACAAAGCACTCTACCCTGAGTCTCATACCCTGAGAAAAAGCTCAAAAGTCAAGTAATTGGCTAGGAACATGAACAAGTAGTGAAAAAGGACTCAGACTATAGAATCTTTCTTTGGTGACAAGGAAGATCAAAAGAGACAGCCAGAAGAAGTCAACAAAGTCAAAGAGTCTACATTAAAAGCCTCCAAGAAAAATATGAATTGGGTTCAGGCCATGGAAGAGCTCAAAAAGGATTTGGAAAACCAAGTAAGAGAAGTAGAGGAAAAATTGGGAAGAGAAATGTGAGTGATGCAAGAAAACCATGAAAAACAAGTCAATGACTTGCTAAAGGAGACCCAAAGAAATTCTGAAGAAAATAACACCTTAAAGAATAGACTAACCCAAATGGCAAAAGAGCTCCAAAAAGCCAATGAGGAGAAAAATGCCTTGAAAGGCAGAATTACCCAAATGGAAAAGGAGGTCCAAAAGAGCAGTGAAGAAAATACCACCTTAAAAATTAGAATGGAGCAAGTGGAAGCTAATGACTTTATGAGAAATCAAGAAATTATGAAACAGAATAAAAGGAATGAAAAATGGAAGACAATGTGAAATATCTCATTGGAAAAACCATTGACCTGGAAAATAGATCCAGGAGAGATAATTTAAAAATTATTGGGCTACCTGAAAGCCATGATCAAAAAAAGAGCCTAGATATCATCTTTCAAGAAATTATCAAGGAGAACTGCCCTGATATTCTAGAGCCAGAGGGTAAAATAGAAATTGAAAGAATCCACCAACTGCCTCCTGAAAAAGACCCCAAAAAGAAAACTCCTAGGAATATTGTTCCCAGGTCAAGAAGAAAATATTTCAAGTAGCCAGAAAGAAACAATTTGAGTACTGTAGAAACACAATCAGGATAACACAAGATCTAGCAGCTTCTACATTAAGGGATGAAGGGCTTGGAATATGACATTCCAGTGTATTGGCCATCAAAATGGGCTCTTAGCACTCAGTTCAACCAAGTGCCCTTGAAGAGTTTGGCCTTTGTTTTCTTGATTAGATTGGGAGTCCTTGGTGACCTCCTTGCCTTAGGTGAGGGCCTAGTTTACATGGGTTTGAGAGGCATGTTTGGGTCATTGGAAGCTTTTAGACCACATGGGTTTAAATTGCCTCTTTGTAACAATTTTAGGTCATGTGGGTGAGTTGCATATGTGACTCACCCTGGACCCTGAAAAAGATATAAAACCAGGGGATGGCTTTCTCTTTTTCGGAGCTCTGACCCACAAGCATTGGTGGCCCACATGACTCTGGGCCAGCCCTTGTTATGAGCTGCCAGGCTGAACTTAGATGTTGGTAACTATGAATTGTATTTGGTCTGTCAATATTTGTAATTTGTTTGTATTTGCTCTGAAGTTCAGGGTGCTTTTTCCCCTGAACTAAGTGAATGGTATTTGTATGCTGGATTAAAATAAACTTGTCAACCCCTTAACATTTCTTTCCTTAGTAAAGCAGATCAAAAGAACCTGGGCTTTTGCAGCATTCTGTGAGCTGGTTGTTGTTGATTTTACACCCCCCACAGCAGCTGCTAGATGGATTATTGAAACATCCAGAGATCAAAGGAGCTAGGATTAAAACCAAGAATCACCTACCCAGCAAAACTGAGTACAATGCTCCAGGGTAAAATATGGATTTTCAATAAAATAGAGGACTTTCAAGCATTCTCGATGAAAAGACAAGAGCTGAATAGAAAATTTGACTTTCATATACAAGAATCAAGAGAAGCATGAAAAGGTAAAGAAGAAAGAAAAATCATAAGGGACTTACTAAAGTTGAACTGTTTTGTTTACGTTCCAACATGGAAAAATAATATTTGTAACTCATGAGACCTTTCTCAGTATTAGGGTAGTTGAAGTGTGTGTGTGTGTGTGAGAGAGAGAGAGAGAGAGCGCAGGGTGAGTTGAATATAAAAGTATGATACCTAAAAAATAAAATTAAGGGGTGAGAGAGGAATATATTGGGAGAAGGAGGAAGGGAGAGATAGAGTGGGGTAAATTGTCTCACATAAAAGTGGCAAGAAAAAGCTGTTGTAATGGAAGGGAAGAGGGGGTAGGTGAAAGGGAATGAGTGAATCTTGCTCTCATCATCTTTGTCTTAAGGAGGGAATAACATACACATTCAACTGGGTATCTTACCTTACAGAAAAGTAGGGGGGGAAGGGGATAAGAGGGGGGGATGATAAAAGGGAGGGTAGATTGGGGGAGGAGGTAGTCAAAAGCAAACACTTTTGAAAACGGACAGGGTCAAGAGAGAAAAGTGAATAAAGGTGGACAGGAGAGGATGGAGGGAAATATAGTTAGTCTTTCACAACATGACTGTTATGGAAATGTTTTGCATAATGATACATGTGTGGCCTATGTTGAACTGCTTGCCTTCTCAAGGAAGGTGGCTGGGGAGGGAAGAAGGGAGAGAATTTGGAACTCAAAGTTATAAAAACAAATGTTTTTAAAAAAGTTCCTTTTACATGCAACTGGAAAATAAGACGTACAGGCAATGGGGTATAGAAATCTATCTTGCCCTACAAGAAAGTAAGGGGAAAAGGGATAAGGGGCAGGGGGA
Source organism: Trichosurus vulpecula (assembly GCF_011100635.1). NCBI lineage: Eukaryota > Metazoa > Chordata > Mammalia > Diprotodontia > Phalangeridae > Trichosurus > Trichosurus vulpecula. The sequence continues at coordinate 144,117,802 of NC_050576.1, read as the reverse complement.
GTGGGGTGATAGAAGGGAAGGCAGACTGGGGAAAGGGGCAATCGGAATTTATGCCATCTTGGGGGGGGTAGAAATGGGGAGAAAATTTTAACTCAAAATCTTGTGGAAATCAATGTTGAAAACTAAAAATATTAAATAAAAATAAATAGACGGGAAAAAAAGAGTAGGCCGAACTAAACCCATCTCCTTTTTTGGAAGGCTAGTAGTCTTAATGGTAGACATGAAGAATACTGTAGATATGCTTTGCCTTCATCCCAATTATGATATTCTTGTGGAAAAGTTAGAAAGATTTGGACTAGATGGCACTATACTTAGAACTACTAAGATTGATTGAATGGGAAGGGGGTAAGGAGAAAGCATTTTTTTTAGCACCTACTATGTGTCAGGCACTGTGTTAAGTGCTGTTTAAATACTATCTCACTTCAATAGCTAGAAAGTCATTAATGGTTCTATGTAAATTCCACAGTTAAGAACACCGTATGTAAACTAATAAGATGCAATTTGACAGGGATCAGTACAAATACCTATACTTGGGTTTGAAAAATCAGTGCCACAAGTACCAAGTATAGGAGACACGATTAGTCAATAGTTTATTAGAAAAAATCTGTGAATTTTAATGTAACCACTAGCAATAAGCAGGGTGTTGTGGAATCCAAAAAGCTAATTGGATCTTCTTAGGCTGTATTAGAGGCAGCTTGTGGTGCAGTGGATAGTGGGCTGGACCTGGACTCAGGACACCTGAGTTCAAATCCAGCCTCAGACACTTATTAGCTGTGTGACCCTGGGCAAGTCACTTAACCTCTATTTGCTTCAGTTTCCTGTGAAATGTAGATAATAAACAGCATCTACCTTGCAGGGTTTTGGGAGGATCAGATGAGATAATATGTTTAAAAGTGCTTAGCAGAATTCCTGGGGCATAGGAGGTGCTATATAAATCCTTTTCCCCATTTAAAAAAAAGGCATAGATAGAAGGAGTAGGGATATGAAAGTCCCACTGTACTCTGTCCTGAATTAGACCATATCTGAATATTGTGTTTTGTTTTGGATGCCTATAACCTGATTAGGAATCTATAGCATACCTGACAAGGGGTTGCCCTTTTCTCGATAAACTCCAGTTAGGGTTGCTCCTTTAAGAAGGGTACTGAAAAGCTATGGAATATACAGAGGGCAACCAGGTGAGTGAGGAGGGGAAGGTCATGTCCCATGAACCAAGGGTTAGGTTTGTTCTGCTTGACTCCAGAGGGAAGAACTATGACTGTTAAAGTCTTCCGTAACCTGACTCCTTTCTATCTTTCTAGTGTTCTTTCACTTTACTCTCCTACTTATACCATGTGATCCAATGACACTAGCTTGTTTGCTGTTTATCACACAAAACACTCCATATCTTGAATCTGAACATTTTTCCTGGCTATCCCTCATGCCCGGGACTCTCCCCTCTGCCCCTCTACATCCTGTGTTCCCAGGCTTTTTTCAAGTTTCAGATAAAATGTCATCTTCTATAAGAAACATTTCCCAATTCTCCTTAATTTTATTGCCTTCCCTTAGAGATTATCTCTATTACATATATATGTTATAATATTTATACACATATACATGCTCACACATATATGTATATGTATGTATACACATAGACGTATCTATATCTTACATGTACATTTTTTTTTTGCATTTTGTCTCCTCTATGAGCTCCTTGAGAGGGACAAATATTTCTTGCCTTTCTTTGTATCCCCAGCACATAGCACAGTGCCTAAGTAAGTAAGTGCCTAGCAAGCACTTAAATGCTTGTTGACTTGGGATGGAGTTGCAAAGAGGTGAATTTAGGTTTGATGGTAAAAAAAAATAAAGGAACTTGCTAACAATTAGAGCTATCCGAAAGGGAAATGTGCTGCCTTGGGACATAGTGATTTTCCTAAAGCATAGCTCTGACAGTGTCTCTTGGTCTCTGTCTCTTAATCCCAGTTTCTGTCTGTCTCACATACACACATATACACACACTTGTGCACACACACACACATATCTCTGTTGGCTAGTGGCTCCCTATTACTTCTAAGATCAAATATAAATTCCTCTGGCTCTTTCCTTTCTTTCCACTTTTTTTATACATCATTCCCCTCCACGTACTTTGCAATCCAACCATAATGGCCTGCTTACACATTCTATCCATGCCCCATCTCCATGTTTTTACATCAAATTTCTCCTATGCCTGAAATGCTTCCCCTCCTCACCTCCATCTGTTAGGATCCTTGGCTTACTTCAAGATTCAGCTTAAATGATACCTCCTGGAGGTGCTATTTCCCAGGCCCTGATTACCAAAACCTTTCTCTTTAAGTTTATCTCGTACCTACTTTATGTATATCTTCTCTGTACCCAACACACTGTCTTCCCTCTTAGAATGTAAGGACAAAGATGATTTTTGCTTTGTATCCCCAGGGTCTACCTAGCACAGTACCTGGTTGAACTATGTAGTAAACACTTAATAAATGCTGGCTGATTGATGGAGAGTCGATCATCTTTGAGCAAACAGCAGACGTACACTTGTTAGGAATGTTGTACAGGGGTTTCTTATTCAGATATGGGTTGGACTAGACAATTCTGAAGTCCCTTCCTACTAGAAGAGTGTGATATTTTCTAGATTAAGAAACTGGGATCCAGATAGGTGAGGTGACCTGCCTAATGTCACAGGAATATGAACCCAAAAGGCTACGTGCATTTTTCTGTAATTATTTGTAAATTGTGTTCTCAATCTCTCTGTAATTCGTTTCCCCAACACAGCAATAGATTTTTGGCACCTCTCTTCATTCTATCTTTGTTCCCAATGTGGCTTATATCTTCCCTTTCATCCTAAATTAATAATATTATAGTAATAGCTAACAATTACATAACATTTTAAGGTTCATGGAGCACTTTCATTTGTTTTCTCCTTTGATGTTACTTTAGGAAGTAAGTACTAACTTTTGTTGCAATTTTACAAATAAGAATAGGAGAGTCAAAGGTTAAGTGACTTGCCCAGAACCACACATAATTAGTGTCAGTGGCAGGATTTGAATTCAGATTTTTCTAATTCCAAGTCGTGTGCTTTCACTATGCCCCAATATAGGTTGGTGGATGAGTCAGTTGGTAAAACAGGATTTATAAAGTTCTTACTCTTGGCCAGACATTGCACTAAGCAATGAGGATACAAAGAAAGGCCAAAATAAACAAATAAAAAACAACACTCCTTGTTCTCAAGGATCCCACAGTCTAATGGGGGAGATATGCAAACTTCTAGGTACAAACAAGATGTATTCAGGATAAATTGGGGGTAGTCTCAGAGGGAAGGCATGAATATCAATGAGGACTGGGTAAGAAGTCCAAAGAAATCTCACTTTTTTGCCAGTCAGTAAATCAACCATCATTTATTAAGTACTGTTTCAAACTCTGGGGACACAAAGAAATTAAAAAAAAAACACCACCACACATTCTCTATCCTTAACACCTTGAACCATATACAAGAGTGCAACTGTTAAGTAGGTGTGAGATTTGCCACCCTCTTCTCCATATACATATCTGTTATGCCTGCATGAAGCAAGTTAAGCTAATGCTAATACACTGTACTTCTACTGTTTCCTTTTCTTCTCTGTGTGAGAGTAATAAGAGCGCTCCACTGAGTCACCAACAATGGCATTCAAGTATTGCCTCAAGCACACACCAGCAGAGTCACACCTAGGCAAGTCACTTTAACCTCTTAAAGGCTCATGCGACAAAGACTGGAAATGGCAGAAGAGTTGTAGTTCTGGTTTTGGTAGAAGTTCCTCACTGGAAGTAACGAAATCACCAGATCCAATTTTTAAGAATCCTCATTGTTTAGCTTAGGACCTTGCACATAAGCTTAATAAATGCTTTGCATTGAAAGTGTAGACCAATGTTGCCACCTCAGAATATACCACAATGACATGGGGAGCTAGATGGTATGGGGTTTGGCAATACCCCATCACCTAGGAGAGCATCCCCGTGGGAAGATACTGGGGAACTGTTTCTGAGAGGAAGAATAACTGACTCATGCCCGGACATTCTGTGTTGTGTCAACCTGCAGAGTTCAGTCTAAGAAAGATAAACAAAATTAGGTTGTATGTATGCTTTTATTTGTCTCATGCATTTGGAGCTGCTGTCAGAACAAAGCTCTCTTTGGAGTTAGGTGAGGGAGTTTATAAAGCCGTGAAGCAAGAAAGTGGCCCGACTCAGAATGTCTGCGAAGTCTTGATCTAGTCTTGTGATTGCTGACACAGCAGGAGGAATTTGGGTTAACGCAGAGAGTATCACAGAGGGTTGTTGGTATGTTGTCCAGAATGGCTCAAATCATTCTCTCTGATTGCCCAGTCCAAGTTTTTGGCCTTCTTCAGGGGATGAGGAGTTCGCACAGGTCTCACAGTTGCCAGGAGAAGGCCAGGCTGTGCTCAGTTAAGGTTCCGTTAAGAAGACACTCCCAGAAGATGCTAGCTACATTGCCAACGTTGGGGGTTGAGGCAAGGGAGGAGAAAGGCTGTTCCCAACCACAGGTAGATGCCGTGTTGTCTGATCTATGCATGTACCAAATCTCTATTACCTAAGGGATTGTGGGACTGTTTACAGAGTGAATTCTGGAGAAAGACTCTGTAATAAGGAATCGGTGTCAGAGTCCATGGAGCATCTTCTGTATCTTGGGAACATGCAGGGGAGAACACCAAGTCAGTTGTTTGTTTTTGCTGAGCTTGGGTAGCCTTTCTCTCTCTCTCCCTGAGCTTGTGGAGTCAGTGGCAGTAGATACTGATTGGAGGGGCTGTTGCTGTGCTGAGAGACTTCTGGCGGTCTGAGACATGCTTGGTGAGACCTGTCTTCTTCCCTGCTGCTGAGTGTGGGAAAGATGCTGCTCTTGATGGACTCACTTACAGCAAAGAGTGTAAACAGAGAGAGATTAAGAAACTGTAGCCAAAAAAAACCCCCAAAAACCGCTAGACTCAAGAAGATAAGCTCCTCAAGGCAAACCCAAGCTAGCCCCAAAAGGGGCCAGGGAAAGGGACCATTTCCCAGGTCCCTTTTGGATTCCTTGCCAGTGGTTTTCTGGGATTCCCTCTGTTTCTCTTTCTAGAAACTTTTGGGTGGAAACTTTGCAGTGTCTCATTACTGGTTTCTTAGGTTTGGAATTTCAAAGAGCAGTCCAAAGGAAGACAGCAGTCTCTCTGCCCAAGCACTACTTAAAGGTTATTTTTTGGGCCCTCCTGGCTCTGAGGGAATGTAAATAGTAACTGTTTCTCTTTTGGCCAGCAACCCTGAGGGTCTTCCCGACTCTGCTGTAATTTTTTTTTTTTTATTAAAGGGGCCATTCCTTGGCTCACTTCTTAAAGAGGACTATTCACTGAATGGGCATTGCCTCACTCAACGTGAGAACTTGAAAAGACCTTAGCTTAAAAAGGCCAAGGTCTCCCAGTGCATCCTGGGCCGTCTCCAGTCACCTGATCAACGTGTGACCACTGGACCCAGATGTTTGGAGGAGAAAGTGAGGCTGGTAACTTTGCACAGCCCTCCCTCATTCAAATTCAATTGCAAGTCGTGACATCATCTGCCTGATGTCATGATCCTTTTCAGAATGAAGAACAATTCACAACCACAGTACTAGTCTTGGGAGGTGGTATTGCCTGGGGCAATCTATGCTGCTTCCAAGGAGAAAAGGGTTGTGTCTGAGAGGTGGGAGCATCACAAACAAGAGTAGGCAGAAAGTGAAGCAAGCTAGTTTTATGGAGGGGAGATCCTCATAATAAGAAGGGGAGGTCAGGGAAGAAGGACACAGGGCAATTAGCTGGGGTGTGGGAAGGAATGAAATTTCCCCAAATAGGTGAAGCAGGCTGGTTTTTATTGGGTTTTTAGCTGAGTCAAATGAGACCAGATTGGGGACAAGGAGCATGGAAAATGGACCTGGGTCAATCTTTTGGATTGTTGCTGATTCGTGTTGTGGGGTGGGTTGCAGTAAATGCCTGAGGGGGAAAGGCTTTGATCTGTTAGTGATCATCTTGCTCTGTGGTAGAGACTTCTCTTTTTCATTCTACTTTTTTTTTTAATAAGATTGATTATGTAGAAGTTGCGGAGGGGAGGAGCTTCTAGGGTTTTTTTTTTCTCTTTTTCTCTGTCCCCTCTCCTCCAACATTTTACAAGTCATAGTAACACTAGTGCATTTACTACAGAAAATTAAAAAGGAGAGATGAAGGAGCCATTGTATTCATTAAGGGAGGAATGTGACAGTATATGATTTCATTTCTGAACAGGGTTTTTTCTTCTGCTATGCTGAGAATTATTTGGAAAGATTTTCACAGTAAATTATGAAATTGCTATATCTGAAGAAAATGGAAAGAGACAAATGAAGAAGGAGAAGAACTGAAATAAAATTGTCTTTTTGGTATTTTCACTGTAATATCCTCAGCTGGCTGTCTGCAGCGCAGTGTCTGCTTGAAAACCAATTTGAGGCAATTCAGCCTTCTCTGGCCACATGGGTTTGCTTGTGGTCCTTGTAGATCGAAGAACTTTTCTCTTATCCACCAATATATTCAATAGGCAGCCAGGTTCTGGAAGATAAACACCTGGTATTGATTTTGTATATATTCTGCGTTTACATATTTATGTACATATTATATGTAATATGTATATATTGGTAGAAGGACTCCCTGTTTCAGTTCAGTCTTTGTATCCCAAGTGCCTAGTACAGTGCCTGGTACATAGTACTACTCAATAAATGTCTGTTGATTGATTTCAAAATACCCATCACAGAAGGGGACAACTGTGTTAAGTGATTTGAGTCACTGATACTAAACCACGGAAGCTGCAGTTTCACACTACAAAGATAGTTCAGAAAAAAGAGAGAAAGACAAAGGCGGGTGAATTAAAGTGCCCATTCTTTCACAATAAAGAAAAGCAGCATTGTGTAGTGGATAGTCATCTTGACACATAGGCCTAGGTTCAGATCCTGTCTCTGACATGTTTGGGGAGAGAAGGGGAGTGCCTGGAGAATTGAGAGAGAAGGGGATTTTAGGTGTTACTGATGGTCCTGCTCTGCCAAAGTGGCTTGAGGCATTTGAGCTTTCCATGAGTTGTGATCCTGGGAAAGTCCCCAAACATGGTCCTAGGCAGATTAACTCTCTTTGGCTATAAATTGCAGATGAATTTCTGATCTATATCTCAGCGGAGGGAGTTTCTATACCTGAAGTTCTCTACACTAATGAAGTCACTGATCTAGACCCATCATTTCCCAATGCAAATATAGGCATAATACAAGTTGACTTCAGCCTAGGAGGAACTACTACCCCTTGCCACCACCCCCATATCCCCCCCCCCCACCTTTTGTCATAGAATTCTGTACTTGGGAAGGACCTCGAATTATCCAGGACGATCTTCTGTCATCAGACAAATAACTGTTTTCAGCATCTGGGGCAGATACTGATACAGATACTTTGTCCAGAGATTCTCAGGAATGGAATTTCCATAAACTCCCTTGGTAACCCTTGGAAGGGTGAGTGCTCAGACACATTCTCACCTAGTTGACTTTACTTCTTCCTAATATGTCTACTCTCCAGAGTTACTGAGGTGACAGTGGGGTGGGGTGGGGATGGGAAGGGAATCCTTTCTCTCAAAATCCATCATCAGTCTATGCCTGGCTTTGTTTCTTTATAGTAGTGGGTTTTTGGTTTTTTTTTTTTTTTTAGCTATTTCAATTTTGAAACCACAGATTAGATTAACTTCCCAAATCCCTTTCAGTGCTGGCAATCCATAGTTTTCTGCCTTCCCTTTGTTGGCTCTAGCCCTGTCTACCCCTGAGATAAGATGACCAGGCATGCATAGGTCACAACTAATTCTGCATTTTATATGGGGCCCATTGCAATGTGAGCAGAAAGTAGATATTTATTCTAATCTCAACGAGAAGATTACTGTTGTTGCTTTTTGTCATTTTTTCTCTCAATATATTCTGAGAAGCTTTTCCACAGAGCAGTTCTTGGCTTAGTTGTGTCATATTTTGATTAAATGTTGCTATTAAATGGAGTTCTTAAATTATTTTTTTTAATTTGGGGAGAAGGAGGCAACCTGGGATAGCAACCTGGGATAGCTTCAGATTGTCTGAAGGCTAGGGAAACCTGGGTTCATGTCCTGCCACTGACAATTACTGGCTCTGTTACCCTGGGAAAATCTGTGTTCTGCATGACTATTTGGTACTTTAAGTTGCAGAGAAGGTTCTAACTTGCATTAGCAGTAGTTTTCTCCATCATCCTCTCTCAGTTAAATCACAGGTTCATTTCCTATCCCTGCCCCGCCTCCCCTGCCTTCATTTATATTTTGGAGGCCCATGGAGGAATAAAAAGGGGTCACAGATATTGAAAATAATATATACTGAATTCCTGGATAAAAAAAATCCATAATAAAAAAAAAGTTAGAGAGCAGGGGAAAGTATTCTAATGAGAAGCAGATCTTGTTCATCAAATATTGTTTAGTCATTCAAGTAGTGTCTGACTCTTCATAATCTCATTTGGGATTTTCTTGGCAAAGATACTAGAGTGGTTTGCCATTTTCTTCTCCAGCTCATTTTGCAGAAGAAGAAACTGAGGTAAACAGGATTGATTTGCCGAAGGTCACACAGCTTGTAAGTGTATGAGGCCAGATTTGAACTCGAAAGATGAGTCTTCCCAACTCCATGCCCTGCATTCTATCCACTGTAGCACCTAGCTGCAAATGTCAATGTGATTGGCCTCCCAGCCAAGGATATTGAGTCATTCAGGTGCTAAATCAATGCATTCTCCTTGTCTTTATCTACCCACTCCAATAGATTATGTTAAGCTTGTTCACACAGTAATTGCAGAATGAATTGACCCCCAACATTTAAGTGTGACTTTGGCACAGACTGATTTCCCTTCAACCTGACAATTAACTGATTTGTTTTGAAGAGTTCTGCTCCCTCCATTCCTCCCTCTCTTGCTATCTCAACAACAGGGAATATTGGGAGCTCATTCCCCTTTCTTAGGAATTGCCCATCTAGTAATTAAGGATAAACATAAACAGTGGGAAGGAGAGAATTAAAGATCTCAGAAATATAATTCAGAGCAATAGAGTTTGTATCCATAAGCATATTAATTCCATTGACCAGGGGTCAACCCTATCTCCATTAGCTTCAGGGGACCACACAAAAGTAATTTTGCTTTCTGAAACACTGTCCTCGCAAATATTAGCATGCTCTTCCTACAGCTAGTCAAACAATGGAGTCTGAGTGTATAAAAATCATCTAGTGTCCAGTGTTTGCAGAGCACTTACTCTACCCAGCACCTAAATAGAAAGATGTAAGAGGCAGCTAGGCGGCGCAGTGAGTAGAGCACCAGTCCTGGAGTCAGGAGGACCTGAGTTCAAATCCGGCCTCAGACACTTGCCACATGTACTAGCTGTGTGACCTTGGGCAAGTCACTTAACCCCAATTGCTCTTTCAAAAAAAAAACAAACAAAAAATAGAAGGATGTAGAGGAAAGTGATGCAGCTCTCAAGGAATTTGTAGAAGTTTGTAAGAGTTGTCCAGCATATAGACATTGGTTGCTTATTGGTAAAAGCATTGATCTGTTTACATTCTGTTCTTCTGCTTGAAAGGACTGAGCTACTAGGACAAGAGGTAATTATCCATGAAAATGAATTGCTATAGGTTGCTTTCCTGAGGAAAAGGAAGTATGTGTCCTATTTAGCCAAAGGTTTTGGTTTTGTATTTGGATTGAGAGCTCTTTTTCAAAGGGAATTATAAGGAATTCTTTTTTTTTTTAAAGTTAATCAGCAAGGGAGCCAAGATGATGGCTGGAAAGCAGGGACTTGCTTAAGCTCTCCCCCAAATCCCTCCAAACACCTGTAAAAATGGCTCTGAACAAATTCTAGAGCTGTGGAACCCACGAAATAGCAGAGGGAAACAGGTCTCCAGCCCAGGAGATCCTGGATGGTTGCCAAGAAGGGTCTGTGGCATGGTGCTGAGAGTGGAGGGCAGCCCAGCATGGGCCACGCTGGGACAGACCAAACCTGGAGTCAGACATCCAGAAGAGGCCTTGGGGCCATGAAACAGTGAGCTGTGGCAGTTACCAGACTTCTCAACCCACAAATGCCAAAGAGCAGGTTAGGGGGAAACTGTGGATCGAGTTCAGAACGGTCCAGCTGCCAGCTCTGGGAGTGGAGGAGATGGTGCAGTGGTGGCCGTAGTAGCAGCAGGAAGCTCCTGAGGTTGCTTCCCCAGTCCCTGGCTCACATGGTAGGAGGAATCTAGCAGTGGATCAGAGTGTGAGTGCAAGGAATGCTTTGTGGGCACAAAGGCAGATTCTCTTACTGTGCCCTGCTTGGATCTGAATTGTGGTCTTGGTTGGCAGGAGGAGGAGTGCTGCTGTGACAGAGCCTGGGCTGATGGTGGAGTAGAAGTAGCTCTGAAAACAGCAGTGCTTGGACCCTAAAGCTTGGGACAAAGTACTCTCTACTCCACAAGCAGTCATATCCTGACAAAAAACTCAAGGGTCAAGTTGTTGGCTGGGAACATGAACAGGCAGCAAAAATGAATTCAGACTCAAACTCGAACTCTAGATTTCTTTTTTGGTGACAAAGAAGAGCAAAACATACAGCCAGAAGAAATCAACAAAGTCAAAGAGCCTACATCAAAAGCCTCCAAGAAAAATATGAATTGGGCTCAGGCCATGGAAGAGCTCAAAAAGGATTTGGAAAAGCAAGTAAGAGAAATAGAGGAAAAATTGGGATGAGAAATGAGAATGATGCAAGAAAACCATGAAAAACAAGTCAATGACTTGCTAAAGGAGACCCAAAAAAATACTGAAGAAAATAACACCTTAAAAAATAGACTAACCCAAATGGCAAAAGAGCTCCAAAAAGCCAATGAGGAGAAGAATGCCTTGAAAGGCAGAATTAGCCAAATGGAAAAGAAGGTCCAAAAGACCACTGAAGAAAATACTACCTTAAAAATGAGATTGGAGCAAGTGGAAGCTAGTGACTTTATGAGAAACCAAGATACTATAAAACAGAACCAAAGGAATGAAAAAATGGAAGACAATGTGAAATATCTCATTGAAAAAACCAATAAAAATTATTGGACCACCTGAAAGCCATGATCAAAAAAAGAACCTAGGCATCATCTTTCAAGAAATTATCAAGGAAAACTGCCCTGATATTATAGAACCAGAGGGTAAAATAGAAATTGAAAGAATCCACCAATCACCTCCTGAAAAAGATCCCAAAAAGAAAACTCCTAGGAATATTGTAGCCAAATTCCAGAGTTTCTAGGTCAAGGAGAAAATACTGCAAGCAGCCAGAAAGAAACAATTTGAATATTGTGGAAACACAATCAGAATAATACAAGATCTAGCAGCTTCTACATTAAGGGATCGAAGGGCTTGGAATATGATATTCCAGAGGTCAAAGGAGCCTTCAGCTTTCTCTAAGTGTTTCCCCAGCTAGTCATCCCTTATCTTGGTGTAAGGTTAGGACTAGTAGAGGATCATGAGGACAGGGGAGTGCTGCAAGGAGGAAATACACCTCGCCCCAGATAGTGACACCCTGGAGCAAAGTCACTGTCACCTAACCATATTTATGGTTCTGAATAAAACAATCACATTGGCACACATTCTGAGAAGCGACAAAAAGTTGACCATAGCTATTATGTGCTATGGCAAAGAAACGCCAACCAATCATCAGATTGCTAGAGGGGTGGCAGACTAGAAGGTCACCCAATTTAAAGCTAGATGATCCTTAGAGAACAAGTCCAACATATTCTTCAGTTTTATATAGGAGAAAAATGGGACCCAAGGACTTGCCCAAAGCCATATAGATATTATACACCAAAATCTGGAATTTTAGCTAGACTTCAAAATCCAGTGCTCTTATACCCAGAGCAAATCTCCCACTGGGGAAATTTGGGCATAAAGAATGTAAAGTCACTTGGCCCAATGCCCATCAGTGTGCAGAACTCTCAATAACATTTAAGTTTTACTTGGATGTTAAACAGCAAAGCCATAACTCATAGATCAAGGTTGTTTAAGCCAGACACAAGAAGTGTTGAAACAATTACTGTGTTGACACCCCTCAAGTCCACCTACAGACACTAAGGAAATAAGCCTATATCTACTTTCTCCACTTGAGCTCCTTTGGGCAAGGGCAAAATGTTTGCCTTTCTTTGTTTTAAATGTTTATTTCACCTTTATAAACAGTGTTAACCAACAGACTTTTATTTTTTGCCCCACAGGCTTATTTTCTACTTGTACTCTGGCTATGCTTTTTGGAAATGCAACTGAAAAAAGATAATTGAAGGGAGAGTGGGAGAGAGGGAGAGGGAGAGGGAGAGGGAGAGGGAGAGGGAGAGAGAGAGAGAGAGAGAGAGAGAGAGAGAGAGAGACAGAGAGAGAGGGAGAGAGAGATCTAACACAAATGCTTTTCCAGAGTGCTCTCTGGCTGGGAGCTCAGAGCTAAAACATACAGGGAGAATTACAGATTCTTCGGTATAATTTTCGAGAGTATAATTTTCTGGAAAAAGGACAATTTATAATAGGAAACTTCTCTAGGTATTGTCAGTATTAGAGGCAGGGGCAAATGAGTGCTCATGTTCCTACTCTATTAGAGAAATATCATTCGTGTGTTTGTTGGCAGTGGGAGAAAGATGTGAAAGAAATCAATCTAGTTGAGGAGACAGGGTTAATGTCCATGAAGAACTTGGATAATAAAGTGCTAAATTGTGGTATTAACAATAGGGGAAACAAATTCAGAGAAGAGAGTTACCAATTGTGTTGGTAAGCAAAATGGGCTCCTTAGCACTTAGTTCAACCAAGTGCCCTTGAATAGTTTGTCTTTTGTTTGCTTTGAGTAATTCAGTGTATTTCATTGAGTCTTACTAAGTGCTAAGCCCCAGGCTCTAACCCCTGTTAGGTGTTAACCTAACCTATGTGGATGTGAACCTCCCAGGGTCCTAAGGGGAGGGGCTAACTCAAGAGCCAATCATAGCAGCCTAAGTTCTGGTCATTCACATGACATTTGATGATGTCTGAAGCCCTATAAGAGAGGACAGGGCCATTTGTGCAGGGCTCTCACTCGAGATGGTGTTGATGTGGGGACTCCGGGCAGCTGTAGCTAAGGGCCCTCCAGCTTGTAACCTGGATGCTGAGACTGTTAAACTCTGGTAACTATGTATTGGAATTTGAATCAGACAAGGTCTGTCTGTTGATGTTTGTACTTTGTATTTGTTCTGAAGTTCAGTGTGCTGGCTTTTTCCCCTGAACTAAGTGAATGATATTTGTGTGCTGAATTAAAGTAAGCTTGCCAACCCCTTAAATGTTGCTTTCCTTATTAAAGCAGATCAAAAGAACCTGTGCTTTTGCAGCATGTTGGCAGCTTTCTGTGTGCTGGTTGTAGGTGGATCTTACACCCCCACAGAAGCTGCTAGCTGGATTGTTGAAACACCAATGTAAGCTGAAATAATCAGAAAATAGGAGCCTGGGATGAGGGAGAGGATATGAATTTCATTTTGAAGTTGACTGTGGTAGTGAAAGAGAAAAGGAAGAAAAAGAAAAGACTAGAATTAAGTGCAGTAGCTAGTGATGAGACTGGCATGGCTGGAACAAAGGACATATATTGAGAATAATAATAGGGGCCCAAATTAATATGGTTTGATATATAAGAGGATAATGCTTGATTCTGCAATCAGCATTTGGATGTGTTTCCTCTCAGTCATGGAAAGGGGAATGTATATTCCATGTCAGATATGGATCTGTCTTTTCTGTTAATTATGTAAATCACATGAATTCTGTAGAGTCCTGAGTATGTGAAACAGATTGGACTCTTTACTTAAAGAAGTGAGGAAACAGTCTTACCTAAGACTAGGAGATAATGTTCATGTAAGAATAATATCCAAAGCATTTTGAAATAACGATACCTAAGGTAGATATCTAAACTTATTTGAATTTGAATATTATTGCTTTATTGAATATTTAAACATTTTTTATAAATTAGGGCAATGATAAATGTCATTGTAGTAATAACCTAATGCTTCTTGTCTTCCTTCTTAACCAAAAGCACAAATTTTATTAAGTTTATATCAGGTTAAAAGAATCTATGCCTAAAGTAAATTAATGGACCACTCATTCTTCTTCAATAACTATGCAAAGCAGGCCATGAATGACTGAGAAGGCAGTCTCTTGCCCATGCTAAGGAAAGTGACAGGTTCAGAAGATTTTTCCCCAGTGGTAATGGTATCTGGTGCTAGGATAAAAGCAGTCAAGTGATGACTAAATGAGTTTCATTGGAATTCATGCCATTGGATGGAAAGAATATGAGATGGAAAGCTTCTGGCAATTAATTTTTCCTCTTCTGTTATATCAGGCATTGATGTGTTGGATTTGGGCTGCAGCCTAAAACTATAGCAAGTCTAACATAACTTAAATACCTCTTTTATTTGCCTCAACAATAGACAGCCCATTTAGGTAGACCAATACTACCAATGAAAAATAACTTTCCATTTTCTGTAAGTTACCCCTTTCCTTTTTAATAAAAAGAGATAGACTCTTACGCTTATAATGAAACCTCAAGAATGATTCATTTCTTATGTCTAATCACAGGGTCCCTGAAAATAATTGCCTTTATTTGGAATGGAGGGCAGGGTCTGGGATGGAAGAGAAGTTAAGTAATGAACTTTAAAAAAAAAGCCTGGAAGCTTAGTATCATAGCCACCAGGATCTGAATAAGGTAATGTCATAAGCCTCATGAGGAGGTTAGAATGATGGAAGATTTGAAGTGGCAATTGGAAGCAAGGAATATGACTACACCTGTTGTGTCAGGGTCATAAGAAGATCAATAGTGCTCGAGATGTAGCTTTTGCTAAAGAGAGTCAGGTTTCAGTCAGTGCAGAAAGATGAAAGATATATGAGACAAGATCCAGGATGAAGAAGTGGTTGGTATGCCAAAGCAAGGATTCTGGCAGGCACAATGGAAAGGGAGAACAAGGGAAGAAAAGGCCTGGAAGGGGTTATCTGGATGAACTAGAAGTATAAATTTTACACAGGACTATAGCATTTGGGCATTCCCTCCACGTGGATTGTGACCTGTTCATGTCTGAACTTCTTGTGCAAATCTTATCCATGTCCACCCAGTTTGCCCCAGAAGTTCTACTCAACACTTTGGGGGCGATTTACTCAAGCTCACATTGTGATAAAACATGCACCGAGCATTAGTTGTCCATTGTTTAACCTTTGATCTTACTAGATGACTGGCCTCTTTTTGATCACGCATATCTTTTGTGCCATCCTTTACATTGCTTTTCCATCAAGATTCCTTGTTTGTAATGCCCACTTGTACCTATCAAACATCTCTCCATGGCCTTTGGGGGAAATCTTCAGTTTCAGTTCTTCAGAGATACTAGTGCTTGATGACTCACAACCAGACATTAACTGCAGAAGAACTTAGGTTTTCAAAAAGGTTTGTCATTGTTTCAGGGAAAGTTGAGGAACTATTCCAAGAACTTTGCACTTTTCCAGAGGCAACTGTGCTCTCATTACCAATTCTAGTCTTGGTTCATTGTCCATTCGCAAACTGTACCCAAGATATACATATGTGTGTGTATATACAGTGATGGATGAACTCCACATAATATACATTCAATTATATATACTGTATGCACAACAGGTTTCACTGACTTACTGTTTCTTGGGTGGATAGTCTTTTGAGTGGTTATAAATCTCATTTAGGAGGTTCTGCCATGTTTGAGTAGTAATATAATAAGATATATCACCTGCAAATTCTAGAATAATACCTTGCTTGACATTTAAGTAGGTTAGTTAACTAAATAACTCAAACTTCTAATCCAATCAACATTTATTAAGCACCAGGCACTGTGCTAAGCACTACTGACAGTTAATAAAAAGAAAGACAATCCCAAGGAACTTACAATCTACTGGAAAGAGACAAAACACAAAAGGGGGCAAGACAGAGGGAGAGGAATAGGACATCAGGGGATAGGCCTTTTAGGATTATCTTGTTCCATGGAGTTGAAACAGGAAACGCAGTAGATGCAAAGTAGATCTGCCATTTGTAATATAGGAAGGCATTGGGAAGAATTTGATAGTCTTCCATTCAGCCCTCCAGTCAGAGGGGAGAGAAGGCTGAAGGAGTTGGTGTCAATTGAGGTTTGAGCTAGCAGTGTGGTGATGAGATTAGAACTGATGAGTTTATCCTGGGAGGGGCATGGGGATTACTACTACCACCAAGTAAGGAGTAGAACCTTATGTTAGGGCAGCTTAAATTGTATAGCCCACTGAATCTCATTTTAGCTTATGTTCTAGCCAATGTTG
Source organism: Trichosurus vulpecula (assembly GCF_011100635.1). NCBI lineage: Eukaryota > Metazoa > Chordata > Mammalia > Diprotodontia > Phalangeridae > Trichosurus > Trichosurus vulpecula. The sequence continues at coordinate 144,101,456 of NC_050576.1, read as the reverse complement.
TGATCCTAATTATGAAAAAGCACAAAACGATTCTATTAGCACATAAATTGAGATAATAAAAGGAAAAAATAAGTAGATACCAATCAACAAACATTTATTGAGCACCTACTTTGTACCAGGCACTAGGGTAAGCAATGGATATTTTAATCACCAATATGATTTCCATTTAACATTCATTTATCAAATGCCTACTCTGATGGCAGGCACTATACTTGGAGCTACGAATAGGAAAGCAAGTGTGAAAATCATCCCTATCCTCATGGAATGTGTAATCTGCTGGGAGAACATATATTAATAAGCCAACACACAGTGAATGCATAGTAATTTTTTTTGGTGGAGGTGGGGAGAAATAGAGGGCACAGGAGTGCTGTCAGCTCAGGAGAGAAACAGGTATCAGAAAAGGTCTCATGTAGGAGGTGGCTTGTGAGTTGGTTCTTAAGTGGAATTAAGAATTTCAAGGAGGCAGCTAGGTGGCACAATGGAGAGTGCTGGGTCTAGAGTCAGGAAGACTCATCATCATGAGTCTAAAATCTGGCCTTAGTCACTTACTAGCTGTTTGACCCTGGGCAAGTCACTTACTTAAGCCAGTTTCCTTTTCTGTAAAATGAGCTAGAGAAAGAAATGGCAAACTACTCCAGGTTCCTTGCCAAGAAAGCCTCAAACAGCAACAAAAAAATTCAATAAATAGAGGTAAGGAGAGCGTCCTAGTTGTGGGGAACAGCAAAGATGTGGAAAGGCATGGACACAAAAGAGGAAAAACAATGTTTTTGTTAATGTTTGTATGACAGGTGGATTTATTCTCTTTTTAAGATTCTAGTTCTTGGGAACCATGGCCATAAATAATCTATTAGTTCCCATGCTCATGACTTGTAAACAATCTCACCATGCTTGTGCATCATAATCTTAAAATAATGTAAACATTTATGTTGTAAATATCTACTGCACCTGCACTATGCTAAGTCATCACAATATTGCTGGCAAATTGCCTTCTTTGTATGCTCCTCTATAAATCGAGTACTGGTAAGTAGGGAATGTAAATGCTGTGCCTGCCTTGACAGGCTTGGGGGGAATGCACCATCTGATATGCTGTATGTGTCTCAGCTGGCCCCCATTGAGACTTAGAGATGCTGAAGGAATTGGTGCTCCCATTATCAGCAATCCCCTTTAAGAATAAAGAAACTAATCCCTTTTTCCCATGCTGTCCTTCTGGCTGTCCAGATCGAGAGTGAATGTGCTAGAGGCCAGAGCTCAAAAATTCCCATGTCCCCTGCCTGACCATGTTATTAGTTGAATGTTGCTGAGCATGTCATCAGGGTAATGTGAAGTATGGAAAGAAAGGCTGAACCAGATTGTGAAGGGCTTTAAGTGGCAAATGAGGAGTTAGTCCTTCATCACAGAGGGAACGAGCTTTTTGAGTAGGAAATTGACATGGTAAGGCCTATGTTGTCAATTTGGCAATTGATTGGCAGCTATGTGAAAGGTAATTTGGAAAGAGGAAAGACAAGTCAAGGAGATAACTACTAAAGAAGTTCAGGTGAGAGGGACTGTGAGCCTGATGTGGTAGGGGAAGGCCTTGCAAGTAAGCAAAGGGGACAGATGGGAGAATTGACAAGATTTGGTAACTCACCAATATGGGGGTAAAGGGGGAAGTATCAAGAAAGACTAAATTGAAGATTAAAAAAAGACAATGATGCTCTTGATGGAAAGAAGTTAGGAAAGAGGTTCTTAATGTGGGGTCCATTAATTTTTTTTTCCAATTTTTTAAAAAAACTTTTTTAAAGTTTTAAAGCTCCAAATTCTATCCCTTCCTCCCTCGCTTCCTGAGAGGTCAATCAAATCTAGGTTATACATGTGCAATTATGCAAAATATTTCCATATTAGTCACTTTGTAAAGAAGACTTGAATAAGAAAGTGAAAAAAATAGTCCATGAACTTAAAAAAGTATTGATAAAGTTCAATAATTAAAATTCAATTATGATTTGTTTCTCTAACCGTATGTATTTTATTTCATGCATTTAATAATCGCACCTATGTCTCCCCCCCTTGTTGTGAAGATGAAATGAGATGTTTGGAAAGTGCTTTGCAAAACAAATCACCGTATAAATATTGCTATTATAAATATTAGCTCTTACAAACTGAGATCACCATGAGATGGGAGAGCAGGGACCTAGGCCAGAACCCCAGAGTACATCCATATGTAAAGCAAGATGACACAGCAAAACACAACAAAACAAGCAAAAGATAACCATGAAGAGGGAATTACCACAAAAATCTAGAGAGGAGAGAGGTGTTAGTAGGGAATGGTACAGATTGCACTAAAAAGGAGGTCTGAGAGCAATTAGGAGATCATCCAGGGCCCAGTGGGAGCAGTTTCCTGACAAGGAGGAAGGTAAAAATTCAAGTAACTAAGAAAATGGAATGTGAGGGAACAAAGGCAGAGCATAGAGTTTTTCCACAAGAGTTTAGCCCTGATGGGACGTGGAGAGTTTAATATTAGCAGTGTTCAGTGACATTTGAGGATAGGAGAGCTGGGTACGTTGGGAGGCATCAAAGAGACTGAATAGAAAAGGAGGGGAATGATTGAAGCTGCAGACTTATAGGAGATGGGATCAAGGAAAAATAGAGGGATCTTGCTCCTTCAGGAGTTTGCAAAGGTTTTCCTATTTCTTATTTGTGGTCTCAAACAGATCCTTCCACTTTTAAATGAAGACAGCCTGGTAGAGTGCTTATTGTTACCTTCTTGGCTCCTGCAGAGCTGTGTTCCAAGTGTTTTTTCCTTTCCTCCTGCCTGCTGATCCCTCCCCTCTGCCTTTTTTTTTTTTGCCCTATTTTGCTGGACATTAAAGAGAATATTTATCACCAAAAAGGATTCTGCTTTGCTACCAACCTTTCCTCAGTCTGAACCTTTGCTCTCAGGCACATGCTACTTATCTGAAGCCTATTTTAGAACAAGGTACACCATCCTCTCCTACCCCTCCCCAAACCCAAAGATATCACAGTCATCCTGCCAAGGGGGAACAAGTGCTTTTTCCATGCTAAGTAGGTAGGTCTTTCACATAAGAATTGGCAGGGCAGATCCAAGAAGCTCAGAATCTTGTCAGGTTAATTTTTTGAAGAGGCTTTGCTTTTACATCTTTATAAGCAAGTTGAGTAGTGAATAGACTAGCTCAGGGTGTCCTAAAGTGGATCTATTCTTAGCATAGAGAAAGTTAGAGATATCCATTGTAGGAGTAGCACCATTACAAAACCAAGGGCAAGCTAAGAGTTGAGGTAGGGTAGAACACTGGCTCAAGTATATTAGAGAGTAGAGGCCAATTAGACCAAAAAAGTCCCAAATTTAAGCAATGAGCTTAGAGATCAGAACTTAACCACAAAGTAGTATTTTTTATTGTTGGAATCTTATTTCACTCTCCTCAGTGCTAGGAAGGATACCAACAAGACTGCCACAATTAGTATCCCAGATAGGGTAAGCCAGAGTGTTCTTACGTCCAAGACTGGACCTGTGGAAGAAATTATTGTTTAGAACCTGTGCTAGCACCAATTAAAGGTACTTACATAGGTAGCAGTGACTTTAGAGATAATCCTCTATTCATTCATGTTGAGTGTGTGGGAACTACATCCTACAGATGCAAACAACTTGAACTCAGATCATGGCTAGGAATGGGCAGAGGAACATAAAATCCCTAAATTATGACTAGGTGTCACATTGTCTTCCCTACTTCTGGGTTCAAGATTTAACAATTATTACTTTAATCATACATCAACTCTCTTGCCTTTCAAAACATACAGGCATGGTAGAGTAAGGGGTCCAGGTAGAAGCTGGCTAGACAGACACCTCATCTGAATCTGAGAGAAAAACCATTTATCAATTTTCTTATGAGCAAAGCACTGTGCTAAATCCTAGACATGTGAATATGATCTAGCATACAACTCCAAGTCTAGATTTTCAGAGCAGAAAAATCAGAGGAAGATACAATGGAGTTGACCCTCACCTGATTGAGGATAGCTCTCAGCAACTTGAAGGAAAAATATAGGCCCCTGGCTAGAAACATTTGAAGACTTGTTCCAAGGATGGGTCTCAGAGCTCCTCCTTTTTCCTAAGGAGAGGAGAGGTAGAACAAGAAAAATATTAATATAGTGTTTGGTCTAGAAAGAACCTAGACAGCCCAGTTAGATGATAGCACAGGAAGTTAAAAAGTCTGTTTGCCCCTAAACTGTAACTAGGGTGGAGTGAGATATAGGAAGCAGAGCAGATTTAAATAAGGAGTTGCAGAAGTATAGGCAGATGAGCATATTTCTGTTGACCACAACCAAGTGCCACTGTCACCAAACAGCCAAAACTTACCAGATGTAAATCTGTAACACTGAGAATGTTAGCACTGGGAGCTACATATCAAGATAGCAAAAAGAGATCTTTGATTTTGACTTTGTGTCAGCCATTTGAGGTATGATAAAAGACATATGGGCCATTTAAGGCAAGGACTGTATCTAGACACAGATCATTCCTCTGAAATGCTCTATTGCTTTAAATAAGCATTTGAAGCAGCAAGGGTAAGTAGATAACTCTAGACACTTACTAGTTCCCACAGGGCAGGTTACTGTGCAGGAGTCTGACTCTGAGGGCTGGCAGACTGAGGCACTGCAGTGTAGATACACCTAGAGAGAGACCCATGGTTATACCACTTGAAGCCTGTCTTTCTGGTCTTTTCTTGCTAGTAAAAGTAGCTAGGAGCTGCTAAAGGAGGCTGGTTATGTAGTTGGAGATGCCTTAGAGATAATTTCTGTCTTCCAAAAGCTAAAATACACAACTTGGAGAAACAAGATCATTTAAGCACATCTTTGCCAAGAACTAAGCTAGGCAAAAGAAGATTTTATGTTTAGAAATGTGCTTATGGGCTTTATACTGCAAGATAAACACTCCAATTAATGTAAACTATTGGTCTAAACAAAGTGATTATATATCTACCTATCAAATGTCTATTTGTCTATATCTATACACACAAATGTATGTAAATATATATGTCTATGTAAAATCCACTGATGGGTTAGAGGAGTAGAAAGAATCCTTTGCTAATCAGAGCCATTTTATCTAGCTGCAATTTATCAGTTGTCATTATGCTCTACGTAAAGCATGAGGTTAGAGATTTTTGCTTTCAAGATCACATGCAAGAGAGACATCCTACCGGTCCCATGAGCGCCTTCTTAAAAGCAGAATCCACAAAGGCAAAGGTATGTATGATGAAACGCTTGTAGTGAGAAGGAAACTGTAGTGTTGAATTTCTTGGCATGGGTACCATCTTTGTCAAGTAGTTATCTCCTTCATAGGGGCATCTAAAGGAGATTTGAAAGGATCAGGGTAGGTGTTGCTCCCCCAGCCCCCATACTTCCCAGGGTGAAGCCTTCAAGCAGCCACTTACCCCTTCACTAGGATGGGCCAGCGTATTGGATGCAGAGGATTGGTATTTGGGGTTGCCCAGCAATGGTGCAGAAGCAGAACCAGGTTCGGATCTGTTCTTTGTAGGATCCGAACTTCCACATGAATTGGTTCCCGAAGTAGCTTTGTTACCGGGTAGTCAGTGGCCACATAGTAGGAACGATAGTGCTCCTCTGTAAGCAAGAATCAAAACTTGGTTTGGTGAAGAGAGAAAGTCAAGTCTTATACTGGATGGAGTGCTGAACTTGGAGTCGAGATGACCCAAGTTCAAATCCTGCCTCAGAAACTTGCTAGGTTATAGGAACCTAGGGAAATCATTTAACTTCTCCCAGCCTTAGTTTCCTTGATCTATAGTAAAATGGGGAAAATACCACCTATTTTCCAGGTTGCTGTGAGGATTGTATGAGATAGCATACGTAAAGTGCTTTTCAAACTTCAATGGTTGATATAAATCAGGCTAAAGAGCCAAGAGATCAAGGTACCAAAAGCTAGAAGGTTTAATGCAAAAGCACAGAGATTGTTGTGTGAAGCTGAAGTTTCTTACAAGTAGGTTATCTAAGTTGTAGGAAATCTTGTGCCCCAGCCTAGATGCAGAGTGCTTCTAGATTCTTCAGGTAGGAGAAACAAAGCCCATCTTGCCCAAGAGGGTGACCTTACCTTTAGCAATCTGCAGTTCCAGAGCCAGAGGCCCTGGCTTGGTAACAGGAAGTGGTGGGGGAAGAGTGAAGACTTGGATACTAGCTGGGAGAATGTCACCTTTTAACGAGTAGCTACAGCTGATGTGAAGCCTAAATGGAAGAAGAGAGGCTTTAGCCAGCAGTAGGCTACTCTTTGCTATGGAATTACCTGTAAATGTTCTAAAAATGGATTCCCTTTGGGAGGAATTCATTGATTTTCCAATCCCAAAAGTTTAGGGGTTATGATAGAGGGAGGATGGGGCAGAAATATACTCCTCAAATTACTTATTATCTTATCAGTAAAAACACCTTCACATTTGCCAAAACAAAACAAAAAAAAGTAATGATAGTTACCAAAGATCATACCTGAAGATGCTATCCCTAGTGATTGACCCATGGGTCCAGTTTCTCACATCCCTAGATGCCAGTAGCTCATTCTTATATATTGCCTGGTTATCAATCATCTGAAATTAGTGGGTAAAGACATTTACCTACTATCAAATGGTCACTGGCTGGTTTATGTCAGAATTTACTTTGAAACATTTTATGACTTCTATCCTTTTAGGTGGTTTTTGCTACTTTCATATTTTAGCAAAGGTGACAGACCATGAGAGGGCTTTGGGGCCACACATTTGTTTTTGATCTGGTTCAGTGCTTCCCAAACTCTTCATTGAAGCTCTCCCACCTAGTCTACAGAGCTAGCCTGGTCCCATCTTTACCCCCTCACCTGTACAATGGTGCCACAAGAAGAGAGTGGGAACTGAAACAGGACAAAGGCATTAGTTTTTTCCATGGGATCACATTTAACATCTAGTCCAGAAACCAAATGTATGGAATCCAAAAGCAACGATGGCTGAGTCATGTTCTGAGAAACAGCAATGGATAATTGGCCATCTGGTGTACACTGGGCAGTCACTGAAAACAAAGGGATGAAAACTTAAGCCAGAGACTAACTCTTGGTCTAGCAAGAGGGACAGAGCCTAGAATAACTGATTTTGTATGTTTTCTGCCTTTCTGAGCTAGCTAGTAAACCAGTTCAAATGGTTGAGGTGTGTGTGCTGGTTGCCTCCATCAATCTTTGTTAGGAGGTTTATGTATATATGAAGGGGATATAAAAAAAAAAGAGATAGAAGAAAATGGGGATTAAGTCCTTGAAGGGAATCTCTACAGCATACTTTGGTTTGGTATAGATGAATATCTACCATCTAAACCAATTCCAGTATCACAAATACATGTTCTACTCTACAAAAAAGTTTAAAATAGCATTTTAGTTAGATCATGGTATCTGTCAATAACTTGTAGGGAAATCCACTTGATAAGGACTTCATTAAGTGTTTACTATGTGCCAGGCAAGGGAAATACAAATAGAACAGGACATTCTCTGCCCTCAAGGAGCTTTTATCTTCGACCCAAGCAATGAAAGAAGGAGAAAAACTAGCAAGAATCTCCTTGAGGGTTCAGAATCAAATAACATGGCTAAGAAGCAACTCATGTCATCGGGAAAAAGTGTCACATGGAGGTGACAGTTGTTCTGTACCATTTTCCATTCCCAAACAATTATTATGCCACAGGTCATCCTGAATGAAGCTACAAGCATTGTACTCTCCCTAGCTGGTTGTAGCTAGTAACCAGAAAGGAAAGAAAGAGTCATCACATACCTGTGTTTCCATAGTAGCAAGGATTTACTTCATCTTCAGGGTGATAGCAGCAGCCTAGGTTCTCACAGTCTCCTTTGGTGATGGAGGGAACAGCACAGGACAACCTGTCCTCAGTTGTGACATCACACAGGTTGAGACCTGGAGCATCTTGGGCTGATGAGAGAGAGAGAGAGAGAGAGAGAGAGAGAGAGAGATGAAGTTATACAGGTCTGAACTTTAGACCATGATCTAAGGGATTCTTAGAACAATTAGTCTCAAGTCGATTACAGGTATATTTTCTATTGTTCTCTTTTATTCAGGGAACACCTGGATAGGTTTAAGAAAACCCTGTAATCACTTGATATGGAAGCCTAGTGTTCCACAGTGGACAAAATTAGAGGCTGCCTCCATTGAGTACAAGGATACACCTATCTCTCTGCTTTATTGGCAGAGAACAAGGATGGGGAAAGAAATATACTCCCAAGGAGTCTAGACTGGTTATTTTCCCTTCTCTGCCATATCTATACAGGAGTTATCTTGGATCCTGGAGAACTGAGGATTACATTGTACCCTCCAACATTCATATGTCATCTCTCATGGAACAAAGTTTTTGGTTCTTATCCATAAGGCCAGGCTTCCTGGGTACCCAGCTGACATGTTTTTAAACATTAAGAGCAGAAAGGGAATAGACTTTTTATACCCTCCCCACCCCCACCCCCCAAACAAAGTCATCTTTGTTTCTTTCAACACAACTTCTACAAACCTTTACCTGGAAGAGTGAATGAACAATTGAGCACTGTCACCTTGTGAACAGTTTTACTTCCATCAGCATCCAGGCCTGAGACCCCAATAGGCATTATATAATAGGTATCCTGGAGAGACAGGCAGGCAAGAACAGTAAATAAATAGCAGCAACCTCGTGAACGCAAAGAACGTTAAAGGCCTCACTCTAGGCTGACCCCACTCACCCATTCGGTAACATAACAACCGGAATAGGAAGCTTCAAGCTGGATGGACTCAAGTGAGCTGTAGGTGATCCAGGTCCCACAAATTGAATCATTATGTAGAGAGTGCAGCATCCCTTTGTTGTCTGAAAAGGGAGCAGCTCAAAAGGTCAGCACGTGAATGTCTGTTAATAGAAAAGGTTCATAAGTGTTCCAAGGACAGAGAGGTTAGAAGAGAGAGGGATGAAGGAGAACATCATAATAAGTCCTTAAGGTGTGTTTAGGGTAGGGATATTCCTCAGTTTCCTTTAGAGTTTTGAACTACCCTTGAGATTTGGGGAAGGAGGAAGGGATGGTAGAGAAAGGAGAAGATCACAGTTTTGTGATCAAAAGGAAAGAAAATGGATTTTTTTTTGCTCAACTATCCTTACCCCAAGCTATTAGTCCAGGGTTCTTTCCATACTGACTTAGAAGAGGGAGCATAAACCGAAAACTCCTTAGTCCACAAGAGAGTGTGCCAGGATGATCCAAGTCTTCAGTCTCTCCCAGACTCCCCCAAATGAAAGAGAAGAGGGTAAAAAGTAAAATCCACTGCATTTCAGTGCTAGTCTACCACAGCCTTCTCCTTTTATTCTCCTCACTCCTCAAGCTTTCTTACCTTCAGAAGGGCTTTTTGTACCCAGATGAGGGGCCATGCTCCAGGTGCACATCTCAACAGAAAACAGCTGGGAAACCTCTGAGGCCTCTCATTTCATAAGACCCACGGTTGCCTCTCCAGGGTTAGCAGCTGGGCTTGGCCACATGCTTCACAGTCCATCCTTCCAGGAAATCTTGAAGGATGTGGAAAAATTCTCTAGTTCCAATTGAGAAAGACTTTTCTAATACTGCTTAGTGTATTATTTATTCTAATGAGAAGTTACTCATTTCACCTTTAAGCCAAATCACTCCACCTGTACCCGCTGAAATGTCTTTTCAAGTCTAGATGAGTCTCTGTTAACTTATTCTCAAATTTGGAGTAGGCTTCCATGAACAACCCCTGCTCAGGTGGAATCTGAGTTTGAAATGTTAGGTAAGATTTTAAGTTGTTTTGCTCATTTGGAACCATTCCTTAACTCTAAGAGAGAAGCTGGAGCACAGAGATATTCTAAGCTGGGTAAGACCAAATCCTTGTGCTGGTTCATACAAGATATTGGATGATTTAGCTTGCCTTGCTGGGTTTTTTTTGAAGGATCTGGGGGTAGAAGTGTGGGTTAGGGCTTCAATTGCTTACCGAAGCTCATCCTGCCTCTCTACTTATTCTTTGTGGCATGTCCTTTGTTCTTTCCCTAGCTTTGAATCCAGTCCTACTAGATTAGTTGTTCTTCAGATTTAGGTACCTGCTTCTTATGATTTAGATCCTAGATCCAAAGACATTAACAGAATTTTGCTTATTCTCACATCGTAATTTATAGTCAATCAATTAATAATCATTTACTAAGCACCTAATGTATGCCAGACACTAGGCTCTAAGGAAGCAAAGACAAAGATTGTGGGGACAACATACACATATGTAGAAAGCTATAGATGAAGAGGAAACAGAACAGGACATGATAAATATGAGGTAGTTAAATACTGGGCCGCTGGGTGGCACAGTGGATAGAGTGCTTAGCCTAGAATCAGGTAGACTCATCTTCCTGAGTTCAAATCTGACCACAGACACTTACTAGCTGTGTGATCACTTAACCCTGTTGGCCTCAGTTTCCTCATCTGCAAAATGAAGGAAATGGCAAACAACTCTAATAACTCTAATACCTTTGCCAAGAAAACCCTAAATGCAGTCATGAAGAGTCCAAGGTGACTGAATAAGACTGAACAAACAGTTAAATACAAGGGAGTTAGGAATGGAGAGAGCTAGCTGTTGGGGGGATCAGGAAAGGCTTTGTGTGGAAGGTGGGACTTCAACTACATCTTGATGGAAGAAAGGTAGTAGTAAGGAAGGAGTTAATTTTTTGAGGTAGTGTGTCTTATGTGGCAAACAGAAGAACGGTTTGTTAGATCATAGAATGTAGGAAGGGGAGTAATGCGTAATAAGGCTAGAAGGATAGGTTGGGATCAGGTTGCGAAGAGCTTTAAAAGCTAAACAGAATTTATGTTTTATCTTAATAGCAATAGGGAGCTAATGAAATTTGTTGAGTAGGGAAGTGACCTGGTCAGATCTGTACTTAAGGAAAATCACCTGGAAGCTGTGTGGAGGAAGGCCTAGAGTGAGGAGAGATTTGTGGCAGGGAGACAAATTAGGAGGTAGTTGCAATAATATAGACAAGAGGTGGTCATAGCCTAAAAGGAGGTGGTGTATGAATGGAGGAAAGGGATCAGATATGAGAGATTTTATGGAGCTAGGCCTTAATTATTTCTCTTAGGTCACTGTGCCATACTCATTATACTCATTCAAGAAGATATTGGAAGGAATGATCAGAGTACATCCCTAATCTATGACAGTGTAGTACCATGGAGGATAACAGCCTTGAACTTCCACAAAACGTCTCTCTAAGTTACAGTTGAAGACAGAATGCTGAGCCAAATGGTCCATTAGATGGATTAAAGAATAATGCATTTCTAAGGTTGGCCATGACCTTAGGAGTCATTTGATCTATCTCCTGCCTAAAACATTAATCTTTTTCAACAAAATCCTGTACAAGTGGTCAGCCAACCTCCTGTGATGTGAAATTCATATTTTTTTTAAAGGTGGTCCACTTTATATCGGGATTACTGTAACTTTATGAAATCTTTCTTGGTTTGAGCTGAAATCTGCCTCTCTGGGACTTTTTAGTTCTTTATCCTGCAACCATAGAGAAGAATTCTGATCCCTCTTTTATAGGACCACTCAGATATTTGAACACTGCTCTTCTATTCTCCAGGCTCAACTTTGCCAATTTATTCAACCAGTCTTTATAGATATTCATCATGGAGTAATGGAAAAAATGCTGGTCTTGGATTCTGAGGTCTAAGATTGGGATATCTAGCTTTAAACACCTCTGAGGCTTTGCTGAAGTTATGTAACTTTTATGGAATTCAGTTTCGTCACATGAAAAGGTTGGACTGTGGGATTTCCAAGATCCCTTCTAAATGTAAACCTATGATTCAGTGGTTCAGTTTCAAAATGTTTCCCTCCCCCTAACCATATTATCTAGATCGGAACACATTACTCCAGATGCAATTCTTCTAGGACAGAATACCTCTTTCATTCTAGATACTAATCCAGTGTGACATATCTAATGCATTTTTGTTTATTTATATTTATTGTCCTAAAGTGACTAACAATCATCCAAAAATTCTGCTCTAAGCAGGTCAGTTAGTTTTACTTGGTGAGCAAAGTTAAACGTTTTAAAGCATTTATTAAATACTTCCCATGTACTAGGCACTGTACTAAGCACTGGCAGTATAAATATAAGCAAAAAACCCCAACAAACTCCAAACAAACAAAAACAACCCCTGCCCTTAAGGAGCTGAAATTTTAATGGTGAAGACTTTACACTAAAAAACAAACAGAAAAGGGAGTAGAAGAAGTAAGGGAGAAGTCATAAGGATTGTGACATCACAGGAAATGAAGAGAAGGCTGGCCTGGTCACCCATCTTAAATGAAAATTCATGGAAAAGCCATAAAATTAAAAAGAGGAGCCGAAACGGCCAGGAGGGCACTTCTGAGGTGAGACCTCCAGGGATGAATTGATCTTCCAGGATGAAGAAGTTTTGGGGGCATGGTAGAAAAGTCCAGAGGAAAGCAACCTGGAAGGGAATGTGAACTTTTAGCAAATATAATGATCCCTTTTCCAATATTCCAGGAATTACTCTTTCATCAAGTCTGTTACCTCCTGAACTACCATTCCTTCTCCAAGAATGTTCATGTTAATGAAACTGAAAATAACTTTCTCAACTCTTCACTGATGTAGATTCTTTGTCTTCATGATCCATTATGACTAATTATCAATTATAGTTCTATCCATAGACCATATGTAGGTGAGAGAGAGAGGCAGCTGATGTAGTAGATAGATGGTCTTGGAGTGAGGAAAACTTGGCTTCAAATCCCAGAAACTTAGTGACTGTGTGCACCTGGGCAAGTTATTGTGGGAAATGATGGGAGGAGTTTTCCACAGAGTTGAAAGTCTCTCCCTGGGCCCCCCCCCCCAGCTTTAGCAGAATGTAAGTCAGGTTCTAAGCAGAGCTGTGATCTAGGGGGCTTCTGACCAGGTGAAAGGTTAGAGGCTTGTATGCATGCTTAAGGAGCCGTTTGAGGAGGGCATGACTTGAGCAGTTCAGGGGATTGCTTCTGGCCAATGAAGAGCCAGGTGGGAGATTTGAACTAGGAGACTGGCATTTGTCTGAGTCCTTGTACTCTCCTATACTCTGTTCAGGGGACATACCCATTTATTCAGAAAGAATAAATGTAAGATATAATTAAAACCTTCCTGGCTTTCCAATGAGTATTGTTTATTCCTAGACTTAAGTATGTTTCTAACATTATTAAACCTCTCTGGACCCTGAGAAATAGGAATGATAATGATAACTTACTTCCCAGGATTGTTGTGAGACTCAAGCAAAACATATGTAAAGTACATGGAAAACATTAAAGAGTGCTATGTTAGCTAATATAATTATCATGTGTCAGAGGCAGGACTGACTCTATCACTGGTCTTCTAATCTCTCCACTATTCTGCCTGATTTACAATTATAGCTTTAGAGGTAGAAGGGAGTTCAGAGGTCATATTGCCCAATTCCTTCAATTTAAAAAAAAAAAAGAGCAAATAGGCCAGGGGTGTACATTAGCAGTTCTAACAGGTTTTAGAGAAGATTATTAGATCTTCATCGTGAGCATTTTCACCTAGGAAGTGAGCCTTCTAGATCAGAGCCTCAAAATCAGGGCTTGATTTTTGCTTTGTTGATTGTCTAAACTTAAGAAAGTGCTAATAATGCATACTAATCTTGAAAGTATGTGCATAAATCCTCCTCCTTCTCCCAGAACCCAAACATTAAACATTAACCAGCATACCACTGAAATAGACTCTGAGACTTGCTCAAGCTCACACAGAATTCCAGGCTTTGGGTGACTTTCAGTTCCATTCAACACACATATATTAAGCACTTAAGCGCCTAATATGTACTAAATGCTCTGCTAGGTGTGTGTGGTAGAGTGTGCATATGGAGATGAAAAGTTTTACTTAAGATACAGTCCCTCCCTCATTGAATTTACATTCCAGGGGCAGCTGGGTATGCAGTGGATAGAGCACCGGCCTTGGAGTCAAGAGGACCAGAGTTCAAATCTGTCTTGACACTTACTAGCTGTGTGACCCTGGGCAAGTCACTTAACTCTAATTGCCTCACAAAAAATATTAATAAAAAAAGAATTTACATTCCAGTAAGGATGTCTTATAAGACATGATTTGTCGTTTAGTCATTTTTCAGCCGTGTCCAACTCTTTGTGACTCCTTTTGGGGTTTTCTTGGCGAAGATACTGTAGTGGTTTTCCATTTCCTTCTCCAGCTCATTTTACAGATGAAGAAACTGAGGCAAACAGGGTAAGTGATGGAGTTGCTCAGGATCACATAGCTAGTAAGTGCCTGAGGCCAGATTTGAATTCAGGAAGATGAGTCTTCCTGACTCCAGTCTGGGCACTCTATCCACTGTGGCACCTAGCTGTCCATAAGACACAATAGAGATAATGCATTATAGAGCATGATGAAAGCATTGATAAGAGGCAAAAAAAATGTTATTGAGGCCTGGGGGCAGAGCAGGAAGCCCATTACTGAGAGTAAGTATAGTATATGCAAAGAAACCAGAATTGGCAATCAGGAGAAACCTGAGTTCATATCCTGCCTCTGGTGCTTACTAGTTAGTGGCATCAGCATTGACAAGCTGCTTAACTCTGCACCTTGGCTTTCCCATGAATAAAATGAACATAATGATAACTGTAGTATTTACTTCACAGGGTAATTATGAGGGTCAGATGAACTGATACAGATAAAACGCTTTGTGAACCTTAAATCCTGTATAAATGTCAGGGAAGAGTGAACGAGGTAAAGATGGAAAGCCTGTGCAGATGTATGCTACCTGTGAGGTGGGGAATCTGAGGCATAGCTGACATCTAAATAATGTACTCTCTGAAGATGCATGTTTACAGTAAGAAGTATAAAATGAGCTCATAAAGAGATAGCAGCTTCACTGATAGCTGTCAGCATGTTTGCATGGCAGACCAGGCCACAGTGTCTATTAGAGAACAGCAAAGAGAGGTCAAATGTTTTATCCCCTTGAAAACCTTGCTATGGCTAGGATTAAATGATTTCTTGCTCACTCCTGTGCTAAATCCTCTGAGAGTATTGGCACTCAACCATGAAACTTGATATCAGGACCAAAAATATATCTTTTAAACAAACTGAAGGGCTCTGAACTTAATAGATGAAATGGGTGGCCCCTATTATCCTAAAAGTAAAAAGCTGCTTGAATTCTGGGATACTCTCAAGTGCTTTAATCTCAACATCACTTAATCTCTTTTTGAACATTTCTTTTAAGATTACATACAAACAGCATATGAAATACTGCAGGCTCTGGGGTCTTATGATAAATCTCATAATCTTAGCAACATCCCAGTGTGATAGGTGAAAACATTTATCCTTCATTTACAGGCAGATTTAAAGGTTTTATTCACTGTCACTCAGCAGTGTATTAGAGAATTACAGGTAATCATTCATTTATTCAATAAACATTTATTAAATGCTGACTTTGCATAAGACATGATGCTAGGCTCTGGGAATGTAGTTCCTTTCTGCAAAGAGCTTCCAATCCAGTTCCATTCAATGAACACAGATAATTATAATACACAATTTTACATGATCAGTACATTAAAGAGATATATAAAAAGTTGTAGTGTCAGCCCCAAGACATAGGTGGGAATGTCATTTGCTCAGGGAAGGCTTCATAGAGTTCATGGCTTTTGGTTGGGTTTTGCAGGATAATACATATATAAGAATTCAACAGATAAGAATGGAGAAGGAGAATATTCTAAGCTTGGGAGCATGTTCAGGTAACCAAACTATTCCATTTGGCTAGAGTTTGGAGTACATGATAGGAGTAGTATCGGATAAAGTTGACATAGTTTGGTATGAAGGATAATTTGGAAGGAGAACAGAACTGGAACGGTCTATACCAAGGTTTTATAATAGTATCCTTATTATGGTGGTGGCTGGCCTTGGGTGCAAGAGAGATTGTAGCGATAGAATTGATAGAGTTTTATAACTGAGGGGATATGAGGTTTTAAAGAAAACAAAATCAAAGATGATCTCATGATTGCAAACGTGGGAGACTGAACAAATGGTGGTGCCTCTGATAGAAATAGTGAATGCAAGAGGAAAAACAGATTTGGAGAACAGAGAGGAAGAGACAATAAACTCAACTTTGCACACATTGATTTTGTGATCCCAATTGGTCATCCAGGTGTAGATAACTTGTAGGCAGTTGGAGCTTGGAAGAGAAATCTTGATTAGATACTTACATTTGGGAATCGTCTTCATAGAGGTGATAATTGAAATTGTGGGAGTGAATAAAATTGTTATGGAAGAGAATGTAGAGAGGAAAGAAGGCCAAAAACATGTCCCTAAGGATCACATACTTTGGTAGGAAAAGAGAAAGGGGAGGTATATTTCTAAGATGTACTTAGAGACTTAGAAGAATTAATTAGAAGAGTGTGGTGTCTCTGAAGTTAATGGATGAGATAGTATCTGTAAAAGGGATTCTTAGCTCTTTTTTTGTTGCTGTTATGGGCACCTTTTCCGAACAATGTTTTCAAATAATTGAAGGAAATGCTAAATTTCAGTTAAAGGTTAGCAGATGAGTTAACACCAGACAATTTAAGTATCTAGAGATTCCATCGAGTGTTGTTGTCATGGTCATCCCCAGCATTCATACAGTTCCTGTTATGTGCCACGTGATATGCTAAACGCTTTACAAATATGATCTCATTTTGTTCTTACAAGAACCCTGGAAAGTAGGTGTTGTTATTATTCCTATTTTTAGATGAGAAAAGTGAGGTAAAAAGAGGTTAAGAACCTGTTACCTATGGCAATGATTCAGCCAGAAACCTCTGACTTCATGAGAAGAGAGTAACTCAGATTCTGCCTATGTGAAATGAAAAGACAGTGACTGGTATGGGGGTTGGGAGTCAGCCAAAAGACTAGGGCAGACCACTAAAGGAAAAGGTTTATGACACTCAGAGCATGACATATGGGGCAACTGGTGTTAGTCCTAAAAAAAATGATTCTGGAAACTCAGCTAAAGCCAGCTCTTTTGTACCCTTCCACCTCCAAAAAGTTACTTAGGGCAACAACCTCTGCAATATTCCCCAAAGTGAGTAGGCTGAGCACTCCCAGCAACCTAACCTTGGGGTCTAAGAAGCATTAGAAGGGGAAGGAGTCAGAGAGTGAGGGAAGAGGAGAATCCAGAGGCTGGAGAGGAAAAGAGTAGAAAGACCAAGATCAAGAGAGAAAAACTGAATAAAATCTATGTCACTAGCAAATAAAGCAACAAGAAAAATAATTGTGAAAGAAGGAAGAATGAATAAAATTTCAAGAAAAAAAACAAATCACTGAGAAAAAGCATATTAAGAAGGAAAATATAAACCAATATTTTATCATCTAAAGAGAAAAAAAATTTGGACTCCCCAGAGTTAATGGGATGTAAATTGATAGCCCCCAGAAATGGTCCAACAGGGATCAAACACTATAGCATCACCAGGATACAGGGTAGAATGGAGCTTTGTGATTTACGATATGGAATGACTCCTACCATATACCAACAATATCAACAATCATATTAATCTGTGAATTCCCTGATGGCAAGGACTGGTATCTTTCAGACTTTTGTTCATATCCCTACAACTTAGCATAGTTCCTGCTTAATAAATGTTTGTTAACTTGACTTTCCCCTGTCATTCGTTTTCTCATAAACTGACATTTCTAAAACCAAGGTATAGAAGAAAAAAATGTAAGGAGGAATAAGATCTAAAAAGGCAATAACATAAAAATTAGAAGATAACTCAAACACGGTTCTTAAGAAGCTTTAATGTCATGAAAGACACAGAAGGAATAAAGAAGGGACAAGAGAATAGCCCATTATTCAAAACATAGTATTCCAGACTGACTAGAAGGGAGATGAAATGCTGAGGAAGACAAAGCAAAGGAAAATTTTTTGAAAAAAATACAGCAAAAGAAAGTTACTTAACATAAGAAGCTGGAAGGGTTAGGGGTGTAGGTAAGGGAAGACTTTTGAATCATATATTTAATTGGATAGAGTAAGAGAAGGCTCAAGAGAGGGGGGGGAAATCAATAACTAGATACATTTTTTGAAATAGAGAAATTAACAATCTAAATAAGCACAAGGAACTTGAGGTAGAGTGATATGACAGAATCAGGGGAGAGCTGTGGCAATAAACTAGCATTAAAATTGTGTAAGAAAACACACCACAGGGACAAAGTATTGATCTAAAAGAGAAATGAGACAAAAATCAGTATTAAATAAATGAGGAAAATACAACATGAATCATAATCTTAAATGTTAATGAATTTAATGATCAAGTGAAATGAAGATGGCGGAACATAATAAGGAAAAACTAACATCTGCTGTATGTGAAAAACACACAAACTTTTTTTTAAACGATCAAGAGAGATAAACGGAAACATCATTATGACTCAATGGATAATAGAAAATTAAACAATATTTATATTAAACATATATGTACAAAATTATAGCATCTAAAATCATAAAGTAAAAGTTAACAAAACTAAAGAAAGACATGGACAATAATACAATAATTGTAGGAGGCTTTAAAATTTCTCCCTTAGAACTAGGCAAGTCTAAGAAAAAGATAAACAAGAAAATGTAGAATTGAAGAAACTTTTAAAGAAATTAGAGGTGAATGGCTCATAAAATCTTCTGAATGGAAACATCAAAAATGTAAATATTTCTCACTACCACATTATACTTTCGAAAAATGAGCCATATGCTAAAGCAATAGTGAAATGATAATAAATACTTAAAAAGCAGAAATACTAAACATCTTTAAAGACAATAATACAATAAAATAGTAATCAATACAGGGAACAAAAGCAAAAAAAATATAATCATAATTAGACATCTGATGATGACATCCAAATTAATGCGTAGATCAAAGAAGAAATCATAGACACAATTATTATATAACAATATAATAAAAATGCTACTGCCTAAATTCATTTACAGATTTAATCTAATAGAAATTAAATAGCCAAGGATCAGAGCTAGAAAACATAACAAACCTCATTTGGAAGAACAAAGGGTCTACTAATGTAATGGGAAAAAATAAAAAGAAGTTGGAATGAAATTATAAAGCAGTAATAACTAAAACTCTCTGGCACTGGTTAAAATAGAAAAAGGAAATACATTAGATAAGGAAAAATCAGAAACAAGCTCAATAACTCAGTGTTTGATAAACCTAGAAGCGTAAATAACTCAAAGAACTCCCTATTTGACAAGAACTACTAGCAAAATTGGAAAATAATATTTTGGCAGAAATTAGGATTAGAGCAATAATTTACGTTACACTATATAACAAAATACACTATATGACACTATATAACAAACTAATACTATATATTACTATATACTATGTGTACAAAATACAATACACTATATAACAAAATAATCTCAAAATTGATACACAACATGAACGTGAAAAGTCACATCATAAAAGATTGGGAAAGGATGACATGTGATACCTTTCACAGCTCTCCCTTGGAAGAGAATTCTTAACCAAAGAAGGGATAAAAGCAATTGCCAAAGATAAAATATAGATAATTTCAATTGCATTATAATGAAAAGATTTTGCACTAACAAAATACTTGCAGCTAGGAGAAGTAAAGTTATCGATTGGGAACAAGTTCGTTTTAAAAACCTCTGTTAAGTGTGTGATGTTCACAACATGTAGAGAATTAACATAAGATCAAGAGCCATGCCATTCCCCACTGGATAGGTGGGCAAATAATATAAATAAACAGTTATCAAAATAATTGCAAACCATTTAGCAACCATATGAAAGATTGCTCCAAATAACTATTAATAAGATAAAAGCAAGTAAAAACATCTCTGAGGTTTTACCATATATATACCTAGAAAATTGGCAAAGATCACAAATCTGGTCAATGTAGGAAGGTTTGAGGAAAAACAAGAATGCTCATTTACTACTGATGGAGTAGTGAACCAGTCCAACCATTCTGAAGACAATATGAAATTATGCCAAGGAAAAAGTTTAAAATTTCTATATCCTTTTACTTATAGGTCCCACTGCCAAGTATGTATCCTAAGGAGGTCAAAGACAGGAAGTTCCTATGTATACTGAAACATTCATGGCATTTTTGTGGGGACAAAGAACTAAAAACAAATTTGGTACTCATCAGCTGTGGATTACTTAAACATGCTGTGATACATGAATGTAATGGAATATCTGTATACCTTAAAAATGATGAATGTGAAGAATTCAGAGAATGATTTGAAGACTTAAAGAGACTGAGATAGAGTGATGTATATAAACCAAGAAAATGATATATCCCATGACTACAATGTCAACAGAAAGAATAAAAAGAGGAAGCTGAACTGTGCATAATCACAATGACGAAGCCTGGCCCCAGGTAAGCAATGAGAGATTGTACCTACCTCTCTTCTTTGCAGAGGATAGGAATTATGGGTGTGAAACATTGCCTGTACTATTAGAGTCCATTGATGTGTTAGGTAGTTTTGCTGGCTTGCTTTTTCCCTCTTTTAAATTCTTTGTTGAATGGATGAACAAAAAAGCATTCTTCTTATTATGTTCTATTTACTAACTTCTAGGCACTGGGCCTATCAATATAGCGAGATAGAAGCTTACATTTTAACAGAATGTTACAAGGGGGAAAACTTGCTGGGTAGCTAATGGGGAGGGATATAGAAGTGAAGGTGATACAGAAGTAGTAATAAAGGCAAAAAATTATAGCAGAAGAGAGAAAATGATCATTGGTAAAACAATCATTCCATTCTAATCAACGTAACAAGAAACCCTACGCTCTGATACTTTTATCAGATGAAAACACCTCTTTGAGTTATTAAGTAACCCAACCAAAGGTATAAAATAAGTGCAAATAATTCTTAAATTTCTCTATTTACCCAATCAAAAGTGTAAACGAGGTGTAAAAAAATTCTTTAGTCAGTTTGGAAGGAGTAAAATTATTTGAGCCATTCATTGGATAAAATTAGATAACGTTACATAGAAAGTGAATTGGGATTGGTAGGATAGGACCAGGCAAGTCCTGTGGGGCTTGGATAAAATAGCAAGCAACGTAAGAACTCTAGATTCCAATCGTAGGCCAGCATAGTGGTAGATCAATTCCACCCAAGTTCTTGAGGCGGATTCTTTTGCTGGTAGGGCAGAGGAAAAGATTCTCTGTCGCCTTCACTCTCCCCACCCCCACCCAACTTTGATCAGAAGAGTTTTGAAACTTTGGAAGTTTGTACCAGTAAAACAAGATTCATGATATCAATGGTGACTATGAATATGCCTGTATAGTTCAGAATCGCGAAGTGTAAAAGACTCTCTGTATAGAAGGTAGAAGAAGTAAAACATTTATTCAGATATAGCATTGTATTCCAAAACCAGTAAGTCCACTTCAATGTAACAGCAAGGAAATTAAAACACAGTATCACAGCAAAGAGCCAAGTCATCCCCCTCTGCTAGGGTCTCCCTGTAAACACTCACTCACATATCCTAACTGTCTGCTTGCCTGCATCCTATCCTCCTGCAGTTCTGAAAGCCCTTCCAGTTCTCTCTCTGGTTCTTCTAGTTCTCCATCTTCTTCTTCTCCTTGCAGCTCTCTCATCTCCGCAGCTTTCTCTCATCTCCACTCTCCCCAGCTCTCTAGTCTCCACAGCTCTCTATTCTAGTTTTAATAGCTACACATAGGGTATGTATACTGATAATGAGTTCTGTTTTGGACTGATTGAGTGTAAGATGTCCACTGGACATCCTGTTCAAGACATCTGAAAGGCAATTGGAGATGCTAGATTGGAATTCAGCGGAGACATTGGGGCAAGAAAGGGAGATTTAAGGATCATTAGCATAAAGATGGTAATTAGATCAATGAGAGCTGAGGAGATCCCCAAGTGAAAATACAGAGGGAGAAGAGAAGAGGACCCAGGACAGAACCCTGAGAGACATTTGTAGTTAGAAGGCATGATCTGGACGTGATTCTTCTGGAATTTTGCCAAGAATCTAAGACAAAGTTCTTATTGTCTATAGTTTGTAGATTCTGTTCTCTTACTTTTTTTTGAAGCTGTAAAATTTGCCCTACTATAGCTTATGATAGGAATCTTTTATTTTCTTTTTATTATGCCATTTCTCATAGATGTTTGGTTGATTGTTTCCTAGTAATATTAACTTAACTAAAATCTGACTGGTGAAATGATAGAATTAAGGGAAGATTTTTTTTAAACATTCTTGGGATAAAAGGTGAAAACAGGCTTGAACTTCCCAAAGTGATTTAGTTATTTGTGGGGAGGATTCTCCTGATGCAGATTCTGCATGCATGTAAATAAATTTCCCCTCTCAGTCCACCTATTGTGAACACTCTAAATGTAGTTTAATCTATACTCAGCAGTTTGCCTACTGCAAGATTGCAATATGTGAAATAATTTATGTCTTTGTCTTTCTGATGTAATTTTCTCTATAAAAGCCTGCCAGAAACTCCAATCCAGAGTTCAGGGTTATTTTTCTTCACTTGAACCTGTGCTTAAGCATAAAAAAAACCTAGGCTTTTACTTCTTAATTTCTGCATTGTAGTAGATTTGTTTTGGCAGCAATAACCTAGCTTGTGAAATCAAAGAGGGCATATTTCTCCCGTAACAGGGCGTATGGTACTGCTCTCATTCTTGGATTATCTTTTGGATATTATTAACAGAGTCTCAATCAGTTATTTAACTACGTTTATTAAGTGCCTACTATGTGCCAGGCACTGTGCTAAGGGCTGGGGATACAAAGAAAAGCAAAAATGCTTTTCATGTTATTCCATTTCATCCTCACAGTAACCCCACTAGGTAGGTATTATTATTATCCCTATTTTACAGATGAAACTAAGAAAGGCTAAGTGATCTAAGTGATGTTTCCCATCTTCAATATGGCTCTTAAAAAATCTAATTTGGTTGGAGAGTTCCGTATGCAACCACATTAGTCACATTAGCTTTCTGAAAAACTCCAATTTTCCCCGCACTTCAGAATTGTTTATCTTTATATCTTCGTAATTTTACTTTTGAGAGTTTCCCATCTCTCCAAGACTAGCAATTTAGTTCATGGGATCTTGTCTAGCTTTTTAATCCTTTGAAATCTGCTTTACCAAAATCTAAAGTGCATGCCAAATAATAAGTTGACTTTCCTCATTTTTTTTTGTCATAAAATTATGTGGGAATGCGCAATTCCCATGCCTCCCCTCCAGGATTGCCATCATTTTCACCCAAGCCACCAGTCCCTCCCTGTAAAGGAGAATCAGACATGGAAACATTGTTTCCTCCTCAACCTTTGGAAAGATGAAATGATCATGAAGGCAAGTTAAGAGCTGTTTTAGTAGATGTCCGTATAATTTGTCTCTTATCAGTACTATATTGTACATCTGTGTCAATCCTGTTTCCTGGACTTATCTAGCTCTTCAGTCCAGGTGGTCTGTGTTATACTCCAATAGTAAGATGTCTCTGTTCCTCCTTACATTGATGTTCACCTAAATGTTCTTTAGGGCATACTTAATAAGCATGTAACTGATGGCTGTTGATGCTTAACTCACATATAAGCTACTTAAAACATTTTGGTTCGTTTCACTTAACAACTATTCAAAAGTTGATGTGCCCTTCCTTTCTCCCAGTGTTTGAGAGAAAAGAAGCTACTTAAAGTTTGGACAGCTTTAATTCTGCTGGGTCATATCTGCCTGGGTACAAACTGCTTAAATGCATTTCCCATGCCTTTCCGTTTTTTCTTTTTTCTCTTTCTGTTTCTTCGCCTTCCTTATATCTTCCATAATTGGACAAAATCATTCTAATTCCAATGAATCAGTCAATTTAATAAACATTTATTAAGCACCTACTATGTGCCAGGCAACTATGTGGTTAGTGCTGGCAATACAGAGAAAGACAAAATAGTCCTGCCCTCGAGGAGTTCATAATCTAATGGGGGAAGAAAACACATAAAAAGAAAGTAAAAGAGATGGGGGAAGGTTCCAGTGAAGGGACATGATAGCCAGAGGAGTACAGCCTGGTGGGAAATGATCAGTCAACAAGTATTTTATTAAGTACTTATCATGAGCCAGTAATTGTGCTAGGTTTAAGAGAAGCAACCCTTTACCACTAACCTACTATGGCCAAACCTATTTTTTCCCATTCTGTCCCTCCCTCCTTCCCCCAAGAATGTCTGCTTCCCTCTGAGAGTACTGAGAGTCAGATTTAAGTTCAATTTTAGAAATTACTTTATTTCTTTTAAAAAATTGATGGATAACTTTTGTTTTAAATCACTTCTATTTCTCAATATAATCACCCTACTTCCCTATGGAGCCATCATTTAAAAAATTTTTTTATTTATTTTTATTTATTTATTTTTTTGGAGCCATCATTTTTAAACAACTTTCCCTTCCACACTCTGGCCTCTCTCTGCCCCACCTCCCCAGCCAAAAAAACCATAGTTTGACACAACTAACTATCAAGTCAACCAAGTCTTGCATGCATTATTCCACAACCCTAGTTCTACACCTCTACAAAGATGGAGGAAGGTATATTGTCATATCTCCTAGGAAGGGCTTTGTAAACAATTATAAATGCATTATGAGGTAGAGTACATTTTTTCTGCAGGCTTTATAACAGGCTTCATGACTGCCTTTCAGTAATGTTGGAAAGGAGAGGACCAGGGTGCCTGCTAACCTGATGTTCTATGATCCTGTAACTCCATTCTAATTTGGCAACATATCCAAAGATGCTAAGAACCTGACCTTACATGATAAGATTCTGTGCTTAGAGAAACCCCAGTGTATGATATGATGGAAGGTGACTCAGCTAGATTTTTCTACCCATTAATACTGCTTGAGAATGTGGATCAGCTGTTTCCTCATTTCTTCTGAAGAACAAAAACAAAAACATCTGCCCCCATCTCCCTTCCTTTGGTATACACCAAGTTAATCTATTGCATGAAATTCTCCAGAACTGATGAGAACATTTTTCAAGGACAAATTTGGGTAACAGCTGGAGGCAAAATGGGAGAGGAGATCAGAATTGGCTAAGGCATTGGATAATGAATGGATGCAATCTGTGGGAGACATGAAGGGTCACGCTTATTAAAATTCTGCTCATGGATGTTGGAGTGATTGAGAGCTTGGTAGGATTTATCAGAGGGTATATTAAAATTGCCATTTGTGAAAAATGAATATTACAATACATTTTAGAAAGGCTGAAGCAATCATCTTTTTAATAACACAGGATGGTTCTCATAAATACTCTCAACTGTTTTCTTCAAGCGTAAAATGAAGAACATGCCAGACTTATCAAATCTCACTCTCTGCACCTAAGGTTGAGTTAGCTGGTCATTTCACCTCTGCCCCTGTCTTCAAACAAATTACACTGCAATGAAACTGTCTGCGTACTTCCCTCTATTCCAAAGCACAGGCCAGTCCTGGGGATCTGGAGAGGTAATTGCTTGTTGGGAGTCAATGTGATACAAAGAAGGCTGGCCTGGGAGTCTGAGAATCTGAGCTATAGTTTCTCCACTTTCTTCACCTATAAAATGAGAGCTTTAGACACAGAGGTTTGAGAACTGATTGTCTAATTTTCTGTGAGTGCATTTACACCCTGGAAACCCCTTAAGAATCAGGGCTTGATTTATTCATTTATTGATTGTGTAGGCTCAAGAAAGTGTTGGGAAAAATGTTAATAAAGCAGATTAAAATTTAAAAGTATAAGGACATGTTGTTGTTGAGGGACAGTTGTTAACATTTGCTGGATTTAGACTAGATAAGGTCTAAAGTCCCTTCCAGCTCTAAAGTCTATGTTCCTTTAAGTCACTTAACCAGCCTGAGCCTCAGATTTCTCATCTATAAAAATTGAGATCAATAATACTTGCCCCACCTACACTGCAGGGTTGACATGATGGTGTTTTTTCTTTTTTGAAGGGGGAGGGCAGGGCAGTTGGGGTTAAGTGACTTGCCTAAGGTCACACAGCTAGTAAGTGTGTCAAGTGTCTGAGGTCAGATTTGAACTCAGGTCTTCCTGACTCCAGGGCCAGTGCTCTACTCAATGTGCCACCTAGCTGCCCCCACGGCCACCTTTTAATTAAAGGATGTTGGAATTGGAAGAGATTTTAAGACTCCTACTCCCACATTGTACAGATGAAGAAACTATAGCTCACACAAGAAAAATGAGTTGTCTAAGGTCACAAAACTCTTGTGTCAGAGATCTGAGATCTAACTCCAAGGCTAATGTTCTTTCTGCTACACCACGAGACAGTCAACTTAATAATTACAATGTTATAGAAATTCAAGCAGATATATTTATGTAGTGGTTTTATGAATATAAACAGGCACTGAGGTATAGTCAGGACTATACTGGTAAATGTTTAATGACTGCTCTCCAGAAAAGAAAAATTATTTAAAAACTGGCTTTCTGGGGGAAAAATGTTTGCACATGACATAATTTAAATTTTGCATGCTTTATTAACATCTTCTACATCACTTTCTGTATTTGGTGATGTATTACATGTAAATACTCACATTGAAAATTTAACAACTGGCTCCAGCTCACACCTAGGTGTAGTGAATAATGTGCTAATCTTGGAATCAGGAAAACCTGGGTTCAAATTTTCCTTCCAGTACTTAATGGCTTTGGGAACCTGGACAAGTCTGGAAGAACTGTACTCAAATAACGCCTCAGATGCTTACTAGCTATCTGATTCTGGGCAAGTCACCTAACCTCTTTGAGCCTCAGTTTCTTCACCTGTAATATAAAAGGGTTGAATTCAATGTCCTCTAGGATCACTCCAGTTTGTAAATCTATGATCTTATGCCTCTTGAAACTGAAAGATTTTTTTTTAAACAAGGGGAAACAGGACAGAAAGGTGAGGAGAGAGAAAATACTAGAGGAAAAGGAAGGCCAACATTGAAGAGGAAGAAGAATGAGAGAGAAACACACAGACAAGTCTTGACAATACTAACTCTGTTGTCTGTAGGATCAGGAAAGAGGAAGTTCTCCTATTCCCATTTCCTACCAATCCATAACATCCCTCCCCCTTCACACACACTTCCAACTATTAAAAAATGCCCCTCTGGGAGAGGTTCCAAGCCTTATCCCAAGTGGTAAAATGACTGTTTGCCTTCCACCCATCCCATCTGCAGCTTTCTTCCCTGCTGTTAAATGATGTGGCAGATTGACATTTCTGTAGCAGTGTAAAGAAACTCTTACTTGTTTGTTGATTCATCCAGTATGCTGCTATTCATGCTTCAGAGCATAAATAATTTAGCAGTGGTCTGAAATGAATGGACAGGCACGCCAAACCATTATGGGGATTGGCTAATTTAAATATCATTTGGCTTGAATGGTATTTCCTTAATTTTTTAAATGATTAATTTGCCCAAAGCTCTTCTGTTTTCAAACAGTGGGCCCTCTTCCCTGTGCTCAAGTGACTCCTTGTAGAAGCAAGAGGGGATCCAATCAGTGGGTGTATTTTTTTCTGTTGAGCACTAGCAGCACCCTAGCTTAGCAGTCAGTCTAAGTAGCGAGAGGTAATTCCACTAACAAGTGCCAGAATCAGCATAGTTTGGTGAATCAGGAAATGGAGAGCCTGGAGACTTGAGTTCTAGCCATGATAACTAGTTGCAGGAATCCGGGTAGGGCACAACCTTTCTGCCCCTCCCCTCGCCTTCCCACAATGCTATAAAATAAGGGAGTTAGACTAAAAGATCTTAAGTCTTTCAGGTCAATTGAGGATTCTTTGACCCTCCAAAATTCCATTTTTTAGGCATTGGGAGAGGAAGGCTCACAGTTTTAGCATTTGCCATACTTGCTCATTTTGTTACACTAATTTCAATTTGATAAGAATAAAATAAGGGCTGTTTAGGTGAGGTACTAGGAATACAAAGACCAAAAAAAATCAACAAGCATTAATTGATGGTCTCCTATGTGTCAAGCACTGCACTAGGGACACAGCCAAAAAACCAAAAACCCCAAAAGGTCTGGCTTTCAAGGTGCTTACATTCTCCTGAAGGGAAGGCTAATAGAAGAATGTGGACTCAAAAGTCAATACAAAACAGCTGTAAACACTGGGATGGAGGAAGTTGCACTTGGGATGGTAGAGTGGGAGAGGGGACCCTACTTTTCTCTGGGAACCCAGAAATGCTGGGGATCAAGGAAGGGCAAAGTGGAAGGGGGGACACTGCGGCAGCTGGAGACTCCTCATTACCCAGCTGGCCTCTAAGTCCACCCACTCCGAGGGCAGAAGAACTTGAAGTAAGCAGCAAGGCAGCCAAGACTGAGAACGTCACCTGCTGGGAATGTTTTACCTATGTGTTTGCAAATAATCCTCGTGGATAATTTTTTTGACGGGGTGCCGTGCACTACTGATTATGTGGGAAACTCCCTCCATGGTAGGTTATGGGAACAGATTATGAAAACCCTGCTGCCATATTTATGGCCAACTGAATTGTGCTGATAATTTAGGAGGAAAAACGGACACTAGAATACACACTGAAAGGATGGCACTATATTCGTGGCCAATTGAATTCTGATCATTTAAGAGGAAAGAAGCACACTGGGCGAATCAGCGTTTGGTAAGTAGTTAACTTGTGTTTTCTTTGCTTTTAGAAGGTTAGAATAGAAAAGCATGTAAAGTGCTTCTGAATCTAGATGTATATTTAAAAATTATTCCTAATGGAAGAGCTTTTAATATTCCATTATTTCCCACCCTTTCAAATGCATAGTCATCTCTTTCCTGCCCCTTGAGCTAATACATTAGAGCTAGTAGTACCCCCCACTCCAAAATGTGTGGTAAGTGCTCAGAGTCTTCCAAAACTAGGCTTAAAAAGAATTTCCATGATTCAACCTTATGGTCTTTGAAGAGAAAAGCTGTATATATTCCCATTTTTTGCGATATCAAAAGTTATCAGCTGTTGTCAGGGAGAAATCTTTTCTGAAACCATTGAATTGGAATGAACTTTTACAGAGGCATAAATGGAGTAATTCAAAGGGTCTGGAAGAATGTTTTTTTTTTTTAATCAACAAAATATAGCCTATTTGGAGGTGCTGCAAAAGTCTTGTTTTCCTCTGAAAATATGAGGAAAAGAAATTAAGGGCAAATAGGGTTTGAAACAAATTGGATTGTTCACTGCACATAGGGAAGATATTTCCTACTTAAAAGAGGCTAGTTTCTCCTTGGTTTGGGACATTAACATTTTTGTCTGAGCTAAATGAAGCAAGAATTACATCAAGATGCTTTCCCCTTCATTTAACAGTTTGCCATTTATATAGAATGGACAAAAAGGTTACATCTACTATTTCTTATTTGTCTTAATGCTAGCATTCCAAAGTTCCATCAGGGCTTCCGAGAAATCTTCTACCTTGTTTGAAATATTTTTAATGTGTAATTGCTTTCAGGTCAATTGAACTACTTGACAAGGACCCACTTAACTGATCTGTGGTGAAGTCAGAGACAGATTCTTTCTCTAGCTTGCTCATTTCAGAAATGTTGAAGGGTATGGGAATCTGTGTTAATTATAACACGAGAAGTTTACACATTAGGGGAGGAGCAGCTGCATCAGTTTCCAATTTGGATCAATATCAAAGAGGCAATGGTGGCATCTCATTTCTGCTGAAAATTGAGATGAATTAGGGATGCACAGTTGAGTGCACAAACTTCTTGTAAGTTTTAATGAACTTTTAATGAATTTTTAATGAAATGAAGTTCATTTGGAGGTCTACAAATTTGTGCACTTTAATCTCAAGTGGGACTTCCTGGCCAGCAGGCAATCTTTTTAATCAGGCACCCACAGAAGCTGCTCCAGATTTTTTCTTCTCTCCCCTAACCTTCCACATCACCTTTTTACTTTCTCTCAGTCTTCATATTTTACCAAGAAAAAAGAAGTCATTTCAGCATGAGCTCTCTCATCTCTACATATCAAAACGCTGTCTTCATTCCCCAAAATCTCTTTTCCTCATCTCAGGAGAGCCCCTCTCTATTAGAACCTAGAGCAGGGAAGTTATCACAGAATCTCTGATCAATTGAGTTGCCTTCCTCTTTGATGAATTGAAAAGGCCATAGATATAGCCCATTTGTAGTTTGTATTTTGATTTTTTTTTTAGTTTAGATTTTGAGTTACCTAATTGCACGTAAAAGACTGAGGAAAATGGTGAGCAACTGCCCCCCCAAAAAAAGGCTGAAAATTTAAAAATGGGGGAACTGACCTTGAGTTAATTGATAAGAGAACAAGCTGTGGAACAAGAACGTGGATCTTTAGGATGCTCTCAGTTTTCAAGAACCCACTTACCTCTTCCAAAATGCAGTAAGGAAGGAGAGGGGAATTCTGTTTCTTCTCCATTCCCCATCCTTATAAGCGATGGCAGGAGTATATGGTAGTAGGATACCTGTCCTTGTGTGAAGCCTGATGGAAGAATCCAAGAATCTAGCTTTCTGAACCCCAAACTTTTGTGGGAGCACTGAGTGAGGTGAGCTGGAGCAGGAATGGTACTGAGATTGTGTGGGAGTGGAGATGAGGAAGCTTTACACTGGTCCTTGGCCAGGGTTCAGATTTTCCTTGAAAGATTAGGGTAAAGTTCTAGCCACAAACTAAAGTTAAACCAGAAGTTGGAGGCAGTGGAGCACAATACTCAGGACTAAAGCTGTCTTACTTGTTGGGAAAGACTCTCTGAACTACATTTCCCAGAGAAATGTGTGTCAGCTTGTTGAGGGTTGAGGGAGATGAGGTCCAGGAGCCCCAACCCCTAGGGGTTCCCAGACAGGGTTGTTGAGGGGGAGTGCCCCTCAAGGACCTGAGTACTGGAGAGGGTCGGGGCTGTCTGGAATGAATTCATGATCTCAGGCATTCTTTAAGTCAAGTTGGTAAAGATTTATTACATTTTTCAGCAGGTAAGAGTTCTTAGGAAACCTGAAACCTTACAGGGTTGCAGAGAAAGTTTATACATGAGATTTGGGGGTGAAATATGTCAATTAGGTGTTTTGGGGTAGGATTAGGTAGTGGTTAAGGGGTGGCCAGTTCTTAAAGGAACATGCACTTTTTGTATCTACTGCGTAGATATCTTACCCAGAATTTACTGAGCCCAAGGTGGGGGGGGGGCAACCTGGAGGTGTGGTTTTGACTGTGAAATATCACTAAGTCAACTAAGGGTCAGGGCTGACTGGAAATATCCAGGTGGCTCTCATCAAACGTCTTGTCAGACAAGATGAACATAAGGGAGTATACATTTGCCTATGTCCAGGATACAGATCAGTAAGGTCAGTAAGTAGTAAATATTGTTATTGCCCAGTGCACAGCCAATTAGAAGGTACACAAGGAGTCCAAACTAATAAATTCTATAGGTGCAGCTGGCCGCAGTATCAGAAGGAGAGGTAAGTGTTTTGCTAAGGCACGCTGCCTTTGAACTGGAGAGGAGCTGCCTGAGACAGTATTTTGAGGCTAGGGAGAGATGTGATTTTAGAACTGGTTGTGGTTTTAGAATTGGGGTCCAGGCACAGATACCCAAGCAGAGGCTAAGGAGAAATGTTAGAATTGAGGTCTAAGCACAAGCACCCAAGCACCCCATCAAGCTTGCAGTCAAACCCTGTTGCCGGTAAATAGCTTTGACTAGGCAGGAGGTTTCAAAAGCCGGGGGTGGGGTGGGTTATGTAGACAAGGAAGTATGAATGGTCAATAAATAAGACCATTTAAAACAGTATAACTACAGAATCCCTGAACAAAGGACTTGAAGTTAGATCCTGAAATTCCAGAGTTGAGGTAAAAGATTTCAGCTATCTTACAGTGAATGATGAGAGATTTCTGAGAAATAAACACCAAGAGGCAATTTACACCACATTCTAGAGACACCAGAGGCCTTTGTGCCCTAGGGAAGTGGTCTATCCCCAAAAAGGGTCAACAAGGGAAGCCTAGACCCTGAAGCTGTATTGCTCTGTATTACCCTGAACCAGGTATCAGATGACCAGACCGGTGATGGTAAGCAAGGTGCCCTGTATCAGATTGCCTCAGCACAGACTGCCTCCTCATATATCACCCCAGTATTTTGTCAGTCACTATACATTTGTTAAGTGTTAGATGCTGTGCTAAGTGCTGAGGATACAAAGAGAGGCAAAAGATATTTACTGCCCTCAAGGAGCTCACAATCTAATGGATTCTGCCAGCCATTTCTGAGGGGAAGAACACAGCACTCATTACCTATGTCAGAAAATGCATATAAATATGCATAAATGGGTGGGGTTTCAGAGAAACCTGGGAAGACTCATGAACTAATGGAGAGTCAAGTGAGCAGAACCAAGAGGATAATTTATACACTATTGAAAAGCAGATGGTGGAAAGGAAATCTGCAGTTCCTTTCCTTAAAAATGAGAGGTGAGTCAAATGAACAAGCATTTATGAAGTGCCTGAAAGGTAAAGGGACAAGAAGGAGGTATAAGATTGTTTATCTATTTATCTATTTTAATATCTCTTGGGTGCCTGGGATGCTGACAGAAAAACAGCAGCAGTGGTGGATCTTGTCCTTTTATTCTGTTAAAGGTTTTCCTCTGACTGGTCTAACATTATGATTCATCATGACCTGTGGTTGGTAATACCCATATTGATTTGTGTCCCACTACCATGAGGGTACAAGGCAGTTCTAGGAGGCTGGGATCCTACTTCCAACTGCCCTACCCCAGTCCATTGTTATAGAGTATCAATTTCCCTTTTTTTTAAAGGCATAATTACGAGCCAGTCATTTGTTCCAATTCCTTTCAATAAAGATTTATTAAGTGCTCACCATGTGTCAGGCACGGTGCTAAGCCCTGGGAATACAAAAAGAGGCAAAAGGCAATCCCTCCCCTCATATTTCCGAGGGCAGAATTATGATGAACTTTGAAGCCTTTTAAAGTATTCCTCATCAGACATCAGCTTAAAGTAGTGATAACTAGGCTTACATTAGGGAAATAATTCTCTAGTTTTTAAACTATGGTCATGCAACTTGATAAATCAAACACTGTTAGCTAAACCCTGAATTTTGGCTTCATTTTGACTGGGGAATTTTGTCTTTGTTCAGAGTACTATAAAATGCATCATTCTTGCTTCAGTTGGAAGAATTTCAGTTTGCAGGGGGTAACTCTGCCACTTCAATCTCCCTCAAGTAGCAATGCTTGTGAATGTCTCAAAGAGACTGGAAACCTAAATCAAATACAGTACTGAAGTTTTTCTTCCATGGAACAGTTGGGTTGGTTTGGGAGCTGGCTTAACAGCCAAACCCCAAGAGTCATCTATGTCAGACTGGAAGGATGTTTTCAATAGACTGACTCAGGGATCTTTCCAGGCTACTGTTTTGCTCAATGTTTTTTTTTTTTTTTTGTCAGTGGCTTGGATTGAGACAGATGTCATGTTTATCAAATTTTCAAATGAGAAGTGGGAAGGATAGATAACTTTTGGGAGGACAGAATTGTGATTCAAAAAGTTCTTGACAGGCTAGAAAAATGGGTTGAATCTCATTAGATGAAATCTAATATGTATGAATATAGAGGGCTATATTTTTTTTAAAAATCAACTGCAGAAGCAAAAGATGGGGAAAATGTTGCTTGAAAGCAATTCTCATGGGAAACTACAGGGTTGGGGATTTAGCAGACTGCAAACTCAACATGAATCAATGGTGTAAGGTAACTGCCAAAAAAATCAGTTAAAATGATTTTTAGGTTGCATTAATGGAAATTGTTGTCATTCAGTCATTTCAATTGTGTCCAATTTTTTGTGACCCCATTTGGGGTTTCCTTGGCACAGATATTTGAGTAGTTTGCCATTTTCTTCTCCTCATTTGACAGATGAGGAACTGAGGCAATCAGGGTTAAGTAATTTGCCCAGGGTCACACTGGTAGCAAGTGTCTGAGATCAGATTTCAATGCAGGCTGATGAGTCTTCTTGACTTCAGGCCCAGCACTCTCTCTATCCACTTTGATGCTTTAATGGAAATAGTGTGTCTAAAATGAGGGAGATGAACATCTTATTATTTCTTTTCCAGGTCATTCTGTATCTGAACTGTTCTTAGTTTTCAGAACCAAATTTTAGGGAAGGCATTGACATTCTCCAGAAGAAAGTGACCAGGATCTTAGACTTGGAGCCAGAAGGAACTTAGAAGATATGTAATCTATATTCATTGTCTAGATGAGGAAACAGAAGTTCAGAGAGATAAACTAACTTGTCCAGGGACACAAGGAAAGATACAGAGCGAAAATTTGAACCCAGGTCTTTTGACAACAAATCTAGTATTTTTTCACTGCTCCATACTGTAGGATTTAAAATCTAGCAATATATAGATCAGCTGAAAGAACTGGGAGTATTTATTTAGCTTGGAGAAGTGAACATTTGTTGGGACACAATAACTATCTTTAATAATAATAGTAATAGAGGCGGAGCCAAGATGGCAGCTGGAAAGCAGGGACCAGCGTGAGCTCCCTGCCGAGTCCCTCCGAAAACCTATAAAAAATGGCTCTGAACCAATTCTAGAACTGCAGAACCCACAAAACAGCAGAGGGAAGCAGGGCTCCAGCCCAGGACAGCCTGGGTGGTCTCTGGGTGAGGTCTATCCCACACAGAGCTAGGAGTTGGGAGCTGGGAGCAGAGTGGAGCAGAGCCGAGCGTGAGCAGTGTGGACCAGCAAGACCAGGAACTGGGTGGAATGTGCCCTACCACCCTGAATCAGTGAGCTGCGACAGTTACCAGACTTCTCAACTCACAAACACCAAAGATAGCAGAGAAGGTTAGTGGGAAATCTGTGGGAGTGGAAGGAGTTCGCGGTTGGGCTTCCAGCCCCAGGGGCAGTGGAGGTGGGGCAGCTACAGCTGCTGTTGCTTCTGGCCCCAGGCCCACCTGGTGGGAGGAATTAAGTGGCAGATCAGAGCAGGAGTGCACAGCCTGCTGAAGATCTAAGCCCAGTCCGGGTTGGGGGTTCTTGGGGAAGGAGCAGTGCTGGTGTGGCAGAGCTGGCACCTCCCCCACCAAACGTGGAACATAGAACTCTTTAGTCTACAAGCAGTCATACCCCACTGAAAAACTCAAGGGTCAAGTTTGCTGGCTGGGAATATGGCCAGGCAGCGAAAATGCACCCAGATTCAGTCTCAGACTTTGGATTCTTTCTTTGGTGACAAAGAAGACCAAAACATACAAACAGAAGAAAGTCAAAGAGCCTACAACAGAAACCTCCAAGAAAAACATGAACTGGTCCCAGGCCATGAAAGAGCTCAAAAAGGATTTGGAAAAGCAAGTTAGAGAAGTAGAGGAAAAATTAGGAAGAGAAATGAGAAGGATGCGAGAAAACCATGAAAAACAAGTGAATGACTTGCTAAAGGAGACCCAAAAACATACTGAAAAATACACTGAAGAAAACAACACCTTAAAAAATAGACTAACTCAAATGGCAAAAGAGCTCCAAAAAGCCAATGAGGAGAAGAATGCCTTGAAAGGCAGAATTAGCCAAATGGAAAAGGAGGTCCAAAAGACCACTGAAGAAAATACTACTTTAAAAATTAGATTGGAGCAAGTGGAAGCTAGTGACTTTATGAGAAATCAGGATATTATAAAACAGAACCAAAGGAATGAAAAAATGGAAGACAATGTGAAATATCTCATTGGAAAAACCACTGACCTGGAAAATAGATCCAGGAGAGACAATTTAAAAATTATTGGACTACCTGAAAGCCATGATCAAAAAAAAGAGCCTAGATATCATCTTTCAAGAAATTATCAAGGAGAACTGCCCTGATATTCTAGAACCACAAGGCAAAATAGAAATTGAAAGAATCCATCGATCGCCTCCTCAAATAGATCCCAAAAAGAAATCTCCTAGGAATATTGTTGCCAAATTCCAGAGCTCCCAGATCAAGGAGAAAATACTGCAAGCAGCCAGAAAGAAACAATTTGAATATTGTGGAAACCCACTCAGAATAACCCAAGATCTGGCAGTTTCTACATTAAGAGATCAAAGGGCTTGGAATATGATATTCCAGAGGTCAATGGAGCTAGGAGTAAAACCTAGAATCACCTACCCAGCAAAATTGAGTATCATGCCCCAAGGCAAAATATGGATTTTCAATAAAATAGAGGACTTTCAAGCTTTCTCAGTGAAAAGACCAGAACTGAATAGAAAATTTGATTTTCAAACACAAGAATCAAGAGAAGCATGAAAAGGTAATCAAGAAACAGAAATTGCAAGGGACTTACTAAAGCTGAACTGTTTTGTTTACATTCCTACATGGAAAAATGATGTGTATGATTCATGAAACCTCAGTATTAGGGTAGTTGAAGGGAATATGCATATATATATATATGTTTATGTATATATATATAAGTGAATGTGTATGTATGTATATATCTACGTGTGTATATATATATATATACACACATACATATATAAAAGAGAGAGAGAAAGCAGACACAGGGTGAGTTGAAGATGAAGGGAAGATATCTAAAAGAAATAAAATCAAATTAAGGGATGAGAGAGGAACATACTGAGAGATGGAGATAGGGAGAGATAGAATAGGATGGATTATCTCACATAAAGGTGGCAAGAGGAAGCAGTTCTGTGGGAGGAGGGGAGAGGGCAGGTGAGGGGGGAATGAGTGAACCTTGCTCTCATCAGATTTGGCCTGAGGAGGGAATACCATA
Source organism: Trichosurus vulpecula (assembly GCF_011100635.1). Taxonomy (NCBI): domain Eukaryota; kingdom Metazoa; phylum Chordata; class Mammalia; order Diprotodontia; family Phalangeridae; genus Trichosurus; species Trichosurus vulpecula. Next base: position 144,064,823 of record NC_050576.1, on the reverse strand, counting down.
CATACCCAATTGGGTATCTTACCCCACAGGAAAGAAGAGGGAGGAAGATAAAAAAAGGGGGGGGATGATGGAGGGGAGGGCAGATGGGTGTGGAGGTAATCAAAAACAAACACTTTCAAAAGGGGACAGGGTCAAGGGAGAAAATTCAATAAAGGGGGATGGGTTGGGAAGGAGCAAAATATAGTTAGTCTTTCACAACATGAGTATTGTGGAAGGGATGTACATAACGATATGCATGTGGCCTATGTTGAATTGCTTGACTTCTTAGGGAGGGTGGGTGGGAAGGGAAGAAGGGAGAGAATTTGGAACTCAAAGTTTTAAAAACAGATGTTCAAAAAGAAAAAAAAAAGTTTTTGCATGCAACTAGAAAATAAGATACACAGGCAATGGGGCGTAGAAATTTATCTTGCCCTACAAGAAAGGAAGGGAAAAGGGGATGGGAGTGGAGTGGGTTGATAGAGGGGAGGGCTGACTGGGGAACAGGGCAACCAGAGTATATGCCATCTTGGAGTGGGGGGGAGGGTAGAAATGGGGAGAAAATTTGTAATTCAAACTCTTGTGAAAAGCAATGCTGAAAACTGAATATGTTAAATAAATTTAAATTAAAAAAAGAAAACTACATGTTAACCTTAAAAAAATAAAAAAAAATAGTAATAATAATTAGCATTTAAATGTCACTTTATGGTTTACACCATACTTTGGTACAAGTACAAACCCTTTGTTTGGGTGAGTGGAAATGAGATTCCTCCTTGGAGAAGAGTTCTATGACTTGCGAACTGTTTCACTTCTGTCTTTGCATCTTCATCACTCAGCATGATTCCTCCTACATGCCTCCTGGCATGCGGTGAGGATACAAAGACAGAAGTGAAACAGTGCCTGCCCTCAAGGAGCTTATATTCTAACTGGGGCGGGGGCAACATGTACAAATACAGGTGTATACAAAATTGACACAGAATAGATAAATGCAAGGAACTTTGGGACAAAAGCACGATAAGGTGTGGAGGAGGGGTATGCATCAGGAAAGGCTTTTTAGAGAAGATGGCACTTAGACTGAGCCTGAGTATCTTTGGAGATTCCTTTTAATTCTGAAATTCTCTAGTACTAAGCCTCATCTTTTGCCAATATGTAGTTGTTGGACCTTGTGCAAGCTTTACTTCTTGGGCCTCAATATCCTTGTCTAGAAAATGATGGGGTTTGGATTTAATGCTCTCTTCCTGCTCTGACATCAGACACGCTTTGCCTACTGTATAATTTTGTCCAATCCTGGCCCTGGTTAGGAAATAAGCTCTACCTAAATTTACAGGCATCATTTAAACTAATCTAAGCCTCCTACAGGTTATCTGACTTCTCTCCTATTTTGCTGTCCTGCCCTTCCCCTCACAGCACTTTCCCCTCCAGTTTTGTTGAGTTTTAATCAGAAATCACCCTGCGTAATACTTGGGCCTGAAAGTAAGATTTCCTATGAAAACAGGAAAGAACAGGATGTGAATAACAAAAGCAATTTTCTTGGCCAGTTATTTTTTGTTTCATTTGTTATCTTGTCATAGATCTGAATTTTAATAAGTAGTCTCCCAAGACATGAGCACTTAGTTCCCTGGTGCTTGAACCCTAAGTGAAGTCATAATTCTGCATTTTTTCAGGACCATTGTTGGTTACCAAGGGAATGGAGCTGGTGGCAAACATTTCTAATCATGTCCTCATTACAGGGTCCAGAAGGAGACAAAGGAGTTTTAAACAATGGACCCAATTTTCCAGTACTTTTAGAGGGAGGTTTCCTGATTCAAGGCTTATTATGCTGTTAATTGCTTCAATAGCATTTTCTGGGTGATTAAAAATAATTAACATGGGCAGATCAATCACTGGATTCAACAGAAATATCTTAAATAATTAACCAGAAAAATAATGACCATACTATAACTGTATAACAAATCTTTAGAAAGGTCAGTTGCTGCTAGAATGTATTTAAAAGTGTCTCTGAGACTAGCTGTCATGCTGAGGCGGGAATCTTGGTTCAAACGACCTCAAGGCCATTGTGTTTGCAGGAATTCTTCCTCTTCCCCATTTTTGGGGGTCTAATTTTTCTAGGTCTGGAGAGAAGCTGTCGGAAATTTGGTGACATGTCATAGGTTTTATCTGCCTCCTTGCAGAGTTACTGGTCAGAAGAATCCAGCCTATTTTTCTGGTTAATGTTGTGAGACATACTGAATTTGCTTCAAAATCTGGCAGTGGAGAAAAAGGTGGGCTCTTCTTTCTTTTCTTTTTCATTTCGTTAATGTAGAAGGAGCACAGAGGTGTTATAGCCTTATTAACACTTGGACTTTAAAAAGCTCCTGTCATGCAGGGAAGGTGATATTACCTTGAGTTTCTGTGAGACCAGACAGAAGACTTTTCTTATCACAATTAAGCACATTCTTGCAATGCCTGAATTAAAAAAAAATAAAATGCTCCCTGAATCATGGTGTGCTTCATAATAAAATAAGGCTGCTGAACTTGACTTGGCTTCTTTTCATTCCCTAACACCCACTCAGCAGGCAGGTTGCAGGCCTGGAACTGATGAACAGTTGAGAAAAAAAAATGGAATTGAGTGGGTTCATTGAAATACAGAGGGACTGTGGGTGATTACCATAATACTGCTGGATTTCTTGTAGAGAGATGGAGGCCAACAGATACTCTGTAGCTTCAGAGGGAAAAGGAACATACATTATTTGCAGCCAGTGAAGCAGCGGCTTGTTATAAAGAGAGGTCTTGGGGAGTTGTCTCTGGAAAGGTAGCAGGCTGACTGCTGTTAGTCCTGTGGAGTTCAGCCAAAGGTGTAGGAAGTATTGGTGGGGGGAGGGAAGAAGGGGAGATATATATATATATATATATATATATATATATATATATATATATATATATATATATATATATATATACATATTTATATGCTAGGTATCTTCTGGTATTTGGAGGAAGGTTTCGTAGAAGATAGAAGATGGATTGAATTTGTCCTGCTTGGCACCAAAGGATGGAACTAGGAGTGATGGGTAAAGAAGTTGGGGATATACAGATCTTAATGTCACGAAACTTCTTCCCAATTACTACTAGCTCAGTACCCAGTGTGGAGGCAGTGGATTTCCCTCTCATCAGAAGTCTTAAAGTAAAGGTTGGATGACTCCTTGTCAGGGATGTTATTAAAAGGAATTCTTTTTCAAGGACAGGTTGGAGTAGTTGGTCCCTGAAGCCCTTTTTCTTTCTGAGAATAATCCTAAAAGGTTGATGTGATATTTACTTGAGAGCCTAGAACCTTTGATATCAAAATTTATGAACTGGGGTAGCAAAGGATTTTTTTGCATGGATGGTGGCAAAATTAATGGTAACACCAGACTTTTTACTTCCTCCTCCTCAGTATAATATATCACTCTGGATAAGCAATGATTTCATAGCCATAAACAACTTTTAATAAGAGCTAAGTTTCTGACATAAAAAGTAGATGCTTTATAGAAGATTTAGGGAAAGATATGAATGAAGATTACTCAGGATGGGAAGATGTGGAGGGATTTTTATATTAAAAATGCAAGGAGCACTCATGTGTGGTGATGCCTGCACAGATGAAACCACAAAACTCTTTAGGAAATAAGGATTGGTTCTATGATTTCACTGGGCTAGGGAATTCCCAAGTGAGGAAAATCCCTCCTTATCAATTCAGGTCATACCTACTGCACAATTTATAGTCTTAGAGATTTGTCTAGATTGTTGAGAAATTAAGTGACTTACCCAGGCTCCAGTGGGATGTGTCAGAGGTCATACTCTCTGTCTTCTAATCAATTGTCTCTCCTATCTAGCAGTAAATACATACATACATACATACATACATACATACATAATCATCCTTGATATTCTGATTTGGAAGAGCAGATATAATACTGGATTTAAAATCAGATGACCTGGGTTCAAATCCCAATTCTGTTACTATCTGTAATCATAGACAAATAATTTAACTTCTCTGCCTCAGTTTCTCCATTTTTAAAATAAGGTGGTTGGACTAAGCTATCTCTAGGATATAAATTCAGTGAGATGAGTCATATATTTAATGTCCTAAGAATTTAGAGTTCCTCTTTGAGGCATCTTTCTTGGAGTCTTTTAAATTTATTCTCTCTCTCTCTCTCTGTCTCCCTCTGTCTTTCTGTCTCCCTCTCTTTGTCTCTCTCCCCCTCCCCCCCCCCCCCCCCCCGTTCTCTACATAGTTTACTACCTTTTTGTTCTTTTTTCTTTCTAGCCTAGACCTTTGCTACTCGGGTTATTCTCTTACTGTCTAAGTTATAAATGGGTCAAGTGGAATAGAATGGAGGTGATTAAAACATAATACTATGGACTTTTCTTGGATAGAGGTGGAAGTCAGCAGGTAAGCTTTACTGAGCTGAGGAGCTAGAGCAGGTGGATATGGGAGATTATGCCCTATAATCAGCAGGGAGAACATGCTTTTATGACTACCAGAAAGGCAGCTCCCACTTCTCACTGCCTGGTACTCCTAGAAACTGCATTGTAAAAATGATTGCCATAGAGGTCATGGTATTTTCTTGTGGGGACTATATTTATTAAAGGTTTTGCTCTTAACCGGGAACTTCGAGGCAAATAAACCATAGGTATGACTAACAAGCCCCATTTTCTAAAGTAGCATTATGCTATTTTAAGTCCTATAAAATGAATATAAATATAACATATACATTGATTATCACTGGCCCTAATGTATTAGAAAATATAAGCACAGAATGTAAAAATTTCAACTATAGCAATTATAAAAATAGTATAAAATTAATATCACAGAATCCTAGAATTTTAGAGTTATAAGGGGCCTTGGAATTATCCAGTCTTAGGACTCTCCACTGAAACATACCCAAACTAGTGGTCAGTCAGCTTTCTCTTGAAAACCTGGATTAGTGGAAAAAGTACTGGGTTTGGAGTTGGGAAGACTCGAGTTCAAATCCTTCCTCAGACACTTAATAAGTTGTGTGATCCTGGAGCAAGTCACTTAGCCTCCATCTGCCTCAGTTTCCTCAAATGTAAAATGGACATAATAATAGCCCCTACTTTTCAAGGTTGTTGGGAGAATTAAATGAAATGATATTTGTAAAGCACTTAGCACAGTGCTTTGCACATAGTAGGTGCTTAATAAATCCATCCTTCCTTCTTTCCTCCCTCCCTCCCTTCCTTCCTCCCTTCCTCAGACACTTACTGGGTGATATAAGGGCAGGTCACTTGACCTCTCTCACCTTCAGAACCTTCATCTGTAAAATGCAGAGGTTGTACCTCATGACATCTAAGGTCCTTCTAAATTTATGATCTATGGCCTCCAAGGAGAGAGCTCGCCCGCCACCTCCTTAATCAATGATGTCTTTTATTTTAAAAGCACATTTTTGATTAACATCCTTGTTGTAAGAAGAAACAAAATCATTCATCTTATAGTTTTATATAGTGAGAAAAATTACTTTAAAAATCGTCATTAATACTTTTAAATAAATTTAGGAAGGCCCTGTTAAGGGCTGTGAGAGTTTGGAGAATCTGGTTCTATTATTAAGTTTCTTTTCTTTGTTTCCCTCTCACCCCTAGCAGCACCAAGGTTCTGCGGTGGAAGTTGAAAAGTAGTCTTTTTATTCCCAGAACTTAACACAGTACATAGTAGGTCATCAATAAATGCTTATCCATCGACAGTCTGAGGATGGGAGTGAAGGGCAGTTTAGAAGAAGGGGAAAACACCACATGCTTCTTTACTTTATTAATCATAAGAAATGTCCAGTATAATGTGAGCTTCAAGAACTCTGGAGTTCCCACCTGCTTCCTTCTCAAGCTGCCTCTCTATGCCAGTGACTCAGGTCAGCAGCTGGAGTAAAACTCCTTGAAGTAGAAATCCTTTCTGAAAGACTGTCAGGTGGTGAGAATGGAAGTGTAGGGTGTACGTGGAGCAGTAAAATGTAAAGTATTGAAAAGTGAAGACGGCCTATAATGAGGAGCGCATAAAATTTAGTACTTGATGGTAATTGTATCAAGAACACTTTTGTTAGCCATTCCTTAGGAACGAGTTACATTTTGTCAAAATTCATATATTTGATTCTCATTAACATTTGACTTTTTACTTTTTTTTTGTACTTGTTAAACTCAGTTTTGGTCTGAGTTTTGTCAAACTCCTTCAAGGCAAATACATATTAACATACCTTCTTATTGTAGTGGTATGCTAGAGAAATCCTAATAAGAGAAAATGCCTTGAAACTTTTGACATACCTCCTTCCATGTGTTCCATTATGATAAGAAAGTTTTCTTCTCTTCTTTTTCTTTGTTGGGAGGCCTGGCTAGAGAACAGTTGCTTTTGTGGGTCATTTCAGTTTTTAGTAGAATGTAAGCCCTCAGAGTGCAAACATTGTTTTTCTGTCTTTGTCTCCTGTCTTGGGTGCTTAATAAATGCTTGTAAAATTGAATTTGGTTTACAGCTAAAAATTGCCATTTATGAGAAGACAATGCTTGTCTCTGAAATGCCAAATTCATGATTGAAGAAACTAGGTTTTTCTTTTTAACTTTCTTTTCAGTGACTCCTAAGTTGAAGTGAGTGGAGAATTAAAACACCATCTTGTGATTCCATCACAAGTCAGTAGATTAATTTGGGTTTTTCTCCCATTTTTGTTTATAGCAAGAATTTACATTTCATTTTTGACTGGTACCTTGATGGCTTGCTCTTGGTGGCTCTCATTTACAATTTCTACTATATCTGTCTGAAGGGAAAAGTCATTTGAGGGCTCCTGACAACATCTACTTTCAAAAACATGTCTGTGACTCATTTTGACATAATTCACAATAGAGGAGTTCCACAATGCTCAGGTAGAATCAACACATACAGTATAGTAAACATTATCTTTTATTTAGTTCTGAGTGACACAGCGGATAAAGTGCTGGGAATAGAGTCAGGAAGACCTGAATTCAAAGCTGACCTCAGATACTTACTAGCTGTGTGACCCTGGGCAAGTCACTAACCCTGTTTGCCTCAGTTTCCTCATCTGTAAAATGAGCTGGAGAAAGAAATGGCAAACCACTCCAGTACCTTTGTCAAGAAAACCCCAAGTGGGGTCATGAAGAATCTGACACAATTGAATCACAAAAACAATGCTACCTCCATAGTAATCTTAATACTCACAGCCAAAAATAGGGCTTGCAGAAGGGACCTTAGAGACCATCTGATCTTACCTCTTTATTTTCCATAAGAGTAAACGGGCACTCAGAGAGGTTACACTTTTGCTCTTTACAGCTGTTCACACACAGCTACTACATGTTAGAGGGAGGATTTGAATCCAAGTCTTACTGACTCCAAGTCTAGCACTCTTTCCATCACCTGGGAGGTGGAGGGGAGATGTGAGAAGGAAAGGAAGGAGAGTATAGATATAGGAAAAGAACTACTTTGATATAAAACAAAATGAATCAATTAATTTTTTTAAGTCAATGGACTTAATATAATATTTAAAAAGTGAAGTTAATTACTTTTCTATGATTTAAAAAAAATAAGAAATAATGGAGTGCTGAAACTTGTTACCTGAGTGACCTGAAAGAGTTAAGGCAGATTCTCCAAGGGGCTAACACCATATCTCAGGACTTGCTATACCTACTGGGAGAGTCCTCTGTATAGGATCTGATCTTTCCCTCCCTTCTTGTGATTTTGGTGGCATAGGAAACTTCTCATAAGGGGACTCCCTCTACCAAAGTAGATAGGTGACTATTCTGCAACTTTATAGTCTGTGCTACCTGGATATTCAGAGGTTAAGTGACTTGCCCAGGATCATATGGTCAGCATACAACCTGAACTCAGGTGAATCCTGACTCTGAGGCCAGCCTTCTATCTACTACATTATGCTGATTCTCATGTTTCCAGAAGAATATAATATATAGTCTTATACGATCATGCACTTGGATTTGTAAAAGGACCTTAGTGGCCAGCTAGTTCAAACTTTCAGTTAACAGATGAGGTAATGGAGGTTTGGTAAAGGTAAGTGATGTGGCCAATGTCATGAAGATTTTAACAGAGTTAAGATTTGGCTTCACATCCTTGGACAAGTGATTTTTCTGTTGTACAACCGAATAGGGTATATATCATACTGAGTTTGGTCAGTGGTCCAACCAGCCCTGTTTTTTTCTATAATGCCTTATCTTAAATGTCTGGAGCTGTACATTTCAGATATCCTAATTCAGATATCCTCAAAGCCACATGTGGCCCCCCAACTGAATCCAAACTTCACAGAACAAATCCCCTTAATAAAAGAGCTTGTTCTGTAAAACTTGGGCTCAGTAAAAGGCCACACCCAAGAACCTAGAAGGCCACATATGGCCTTGAAGTTGTAGGTTTCCCACCCCTGTAATTCAGTTCAGTTCAACAAAGGAAACAAACCTTCTACGTTCACCATGCCACATTGTCCTGAGGTTTGTGGATGCAACAACGGCAAATGACAGTCTTTGCCCACAAGGAACTTACAATCTACTTTGAGGGGAGGTTATGACATGTATATTTATCAGTATTGATGTATACAAAGAATAAAACAAGAGCTTTGTCCTTGTGGAGATTTCAGTATAGTAGGTATATGCCCACACATGTAATGCAAAGGCTTTTATGGACTGAGTCCACTATACCACCTTCCTCTTCCCCAGAAGCCTCAGGAACGGTAACCTAAAGGACTTGTATCAGGAGTTTATTTTTAGTCACACTACTGCACTCCTTTTCCTACTGTTACCTTGGGAATGACTAGTTTACTAGTTATCTAGTCTATGACTAATCTACTTCAACTAGTAAATTCTTTCCTATCACTAATACATTTCTCCACAATCTGCTTTTCTATCTTTTGCATTTTTCATCCTTGATGGATGGATGGATGGATAGATAGATATTTTCCTATTACCTCCTCCATTAGAATGTGAGCTCCTTGAACAGCAGGGCAATGTTTTTTGTTTTTTTACCTTTTTTTGAATACTTAGTATAGTGCCTGGCATACAGTGACCACTTATAACTCAGGTTTCCAAATGTCCAGAGATGGATTGGTAGAGAGAACGATGACTTGCTGTGTGCCTATTTGAGAGGCAGAGCTAATGTGAGGGTTTTGGAAAGGAGATATATTTATTCCTACTTTGAGAGAAGACACAAGTGGTTTAAGAATGAAGTTGAGACCAACTCTGGGGAGAGAGACATGTTTCCTCAACATGTCTGATTTCCAGGTTGCCTCCACAAGAGACTTTGGGGAATTTCTCCTCCACTGAGAGTGAGACCTTTCACTTTGTTGAATGAAATCTCAGCTTACTCTCATCTAAAGAGCTGATTCACTATGTGCATTTTCTATTAATTTGTCACTTCTCAAATTTATTTTTGGCTATCTGTTTGGATAAATGACTTTACTCACTGATCACTATTTATGATGGTCTTTTGTATAACTAGAATTTGGTGGGAAGGAGTCAAGTCTATGGGTGTTACTCCTTCCTCTCTGAGGGATATCAGTGAGGAAAGCTGCTTGAACCTAAAAAAAATCATTCTTCTAGACCAATGATATTTGGAAGAGGAGGTGTAAAGAGAGGGGGATATAATTCTAGGCTAGAACTCCTTAATCTTGGAGAAGAACAAAATGGGGCCTTGTAGCCCTTTCTCTTCCCTTCCAGACAAGAATGTAAGTCTCCTTGGAGAGGGATAGACAAAATTTCAGAGATATCTAAAATATCTATCAATGTATCCCCAAGAACAACATTTAAACAACCCATGGGGACAAACATAAACTACACGGACGTCCCTTAGATACTGAATAAATGTTTGTTGATTTACTGGCTGCCATTTTCTCTTGTACTCTCATTTCTGTGACACTCAATCATACCATAATCCAAGCTCACCCTATTCCCTTATCTTTTCATAGGATCATATCATTGTTGTTGTTCACTAATTTCAATCATGTCTGACTCTCCATGACGTCCTTTGGGGTTTTCTTGGCAAAGATACTGGAGTGGTTTTGCCATTTCCTTCTCCAGCTCATTTTATAGATGAGGAAACTGAGGCAAATGAGGTTAAGTGACTTGCCTAGGGTTACACAGCTAGTAGGTGTCTGAGGCCAGATTTGAATTCAGGTAAGTGACTCTTTCTAACTCCAGTCTTGGTACTCTACCCAAGCTGTCCTATCATAGCATCATAGGAAGGGCCTTTAGAGGTCATTTAAGGGACTTGCTTCATAGACATTCAGCTAGTGATATCAGAGACAGGTTATGAGGTTATGGTTTTCCTGGTTTTGAGGGCACCTCTTTGCCCACTGTGCCTTTGCTGTTTCTCTGCTGAGATATATAAATATATTTAAATTGGGGCATATAAATTGATATGTTGTCCCATTTTATCTTGTACGTACCTTGTTTGTTCATAGCTGTTTGCATATTGTCTCTGTTAGACCTTGAGCTCCCTGAGAGCAAGGACTGTGGTTTGTGAGTTTTTTTCTCCCTTCCTTTCATGTCCCCAGATCTTAGCATGGTGCCTGGCACATAGCAGGCACTTAATAACTTGACTTTATTACAGAATGAGTGGTCAGTATGTTTATTCCTGATGCTAGAAATGTTACTGTCTCAAGAGAACACAATAATCTGGGACTACCACTCAACTCTCTGGTCTAGGGTTTGTCATCCAGCTACTTCTGCTTTTACTTGTATGTCTTTTTGCATTTAGCACTCAAAGGCCACTTGGTGGCCCAGTGGATAGATCACTGGACCCCTGGAATCAGGAGAACTTGACTTCAAATATGGACTCAGATACTTACCAGCTATGTGATCCTGTACAAATCACCTAAAAAGAAAAAAAAAAAACAACAAACCCCTGTTTGTCTCAGTTTCCCCATCTTTAAACTGGGAATAATAATAGCAGCCACCCCCCAGAGTTGTTATGAGGATAAATTGAGATAATAATTGTAAATACTTCACAAATCTCAAAGTGCGACATAAATGCTAACTATTTCATGCATGCTCTTGTTTAAAAAATCTCTTGATATCCAGTAGTGTGGGACAACAAGAAAAGACTGACCTTGAGCTCTCTCTAATCTTGGCCATGCTTACAAACATAAGGGGGAAAATGGGCTTGAGCGAAAGCGGCATCTACAAAGACCGTTGTTGTTCTTGAGGTCATAAAGGAATTAATATTTTTACCCCAAAGGGAGGTTGTGTACTATAGCACTATCTCTGGCATCAGAAGACCTGGGCTCTAATCTCTCCTTTGTCACTATCTGTGTGACCTTGGGCAAATCACTTTAACCTCTCTTGGCCTCACTTTCCTTGGCAGTAAAAAGAGGAGGTTGATGGCCTAGGAGACCTTTCTAGTTTTATATCTTATATCCTATGATCCTATGACTGGGGCCACAACTCATAATCTAGTAATTGATACTCTTAAGAAAAATGCCCAAGGGATCTATTTTTGTATAATTGTTACACTAAGAATTTTTTTCAAAATATGTTTTTATTGATGTCTTTTTTTTTTTTACATCATCAGTTTTCCCCAGTATCTCTTCTCCTCTCTCTCTTAGAGAACCAAGTCTAGGCCTCTCACTGATGCTTAAGACCTCTCCTTCATGTGATTATGTGATTTATGTGTATTGCTAAAGTACTTCACTTCAAAGTCTATGACCTATGATGGAATTTATATAGCCAGTAGCAGTAAGATTGAATATTATGGACCCCAAGAGGAATTTCCTGATAAGACCATAAACAGATACATATCTGAAGTGAAAGGTTTGGGAAAACAGCTTAAGGATTTTACTGTTTTATATTTGTTCCATATAAGACTTTATTTTTCCCTAGTGGGGCTTGAAAAATAGGACCTGTGATCTAATGGAAGGAGAATGAAGCCAGGAGTTAGTGTCAAGATTTTTAGCCTTCCTATACCATACAAAAGTGGGGCAGAGGACACCACAATACATGTATTTCACAGATTTTTTTTTCTTTTGTAAACTGGATCTATGATTTCATCCATGTAGAATATTCCCTCTACCAATGTACCTATCTTGCAGTTTTAGAGAATTTGCTAAGAGATCAAGTGACCTGTCCAGGGTCACACAGTCACTATGTGTCAGGGGTGTGAATTAAACACAGACATTTTAACTCCAAGGCTAGTCTCTATTCACTTTGTTTTTATCGGATTATCAGGAGAATAAAATAGGGCAATGAACACAATCAAAATTACTTTAGAAAGGAAGCATTTAAATAAGGGCCAGTAATGAACAAACATTGAAGACCCACGTGGCCAGCAGTATTTGAAGATACAAGGAAGCAAAAGATGTGCCTGCTCCCTGTTCAATTTGATTTTACAAGCATTATTAAGAACCTGCTCTACATAAAACATTGTAATAGACCTTGTATACAACGGCAAAACTGAAGCCATTCTTTCTCCCAAAGGAATTTACACTTAAATGCAAAGTAATTTCTGCAGGGAGAGTAGGGGAATGGCCGTGGGGATGAAAGAGAGTGAACATACAAGGTAGTAAATATTCTACTCAAATGGGTCTGTGGTGTCATTGATTTGGATGCTTCAGTGAAGCAGATCATAACACATCTCTGCCCACCCATCTTGTGTGATTATTGTCTGTTGTTACCCCACCCCCCGCATCCCATGCCAAGATAGTGGTATAGATCATAAGTGTCTTAGAAGTGAAGAGGAGGGAAAGATCACTTTCTGAGAAGTTTGTGGAAGAACTGAGATTTGAATGGGACCTTGAAAGATGAATAAAGTTTTAATAAAGAAGAATGACCAGGAATTTCAGAAGAATCTAGGAGCATTGGTTTAGAGCTACAAAAGAACTTAGAGGCAATTTAGCATAACTTCCCTCACCTTACATATGAGGAAACTGAGTCTCAGCTGAGTGTAAGTGACTTAGTTGAAGTCTCACAGACACTAAGTGGCTGAGCTGAGATTCAAACCCAGCATTCTTTCCATTGTGCCCTGCTTCCTTCTGCTGTGAGCAAAGGCAGCAAGGTGAAAAAGCACTGGATATGTCTAGAGGACAGTGAATTGCAGTACGTTGATCAATTTGTCCAGCTCAGTGGTTCTCAAACTTTTGGGTCTCAGAACCCCTTTAGACTCTTAAAGATTATTGAGGATCCCGAAGAGCTTTGGTTTATGTGGGTTGTATCTGTTGATATTCACCATGTTAGAAGTTAAATTTAGAAGTTAAAATTGATAACATTTTAAAATGTGTTTATTAATTCATTGAAATAATAAACCAATTTCATGTTAACATAAATATGTTTATGTGTTATGTGTTTATGTTATAAATATATTTTTGTGAAAATAACTTTTTTCTAGGACAAAAATTAGTAAGAAGAGTGTTGTTATTTGCACATATTTTTTGCAAGTATCTTTATAGTAGACATCTGGGTTTGCATATCTGTTTTTGCATTCGTTCTGTTGCAATAAGTTGTTTTCACTGAAGTATATGAAGATGATTTGACCTCATACAGATACGTAGTTGGAAAAGGAAGAGTATGTTAATACGCAAATGATATATTTGTATTATTATGAAAATAGTTTTGACCTTGTAGACCCACTGAAAGGGTTGGGAGACCTGGAGGGATCCTGGGATCACTCTTAGAGAATCACTGTTGGTCTAAATCTTGCAGACCTTGTAGGGAAATAATGAGAGAGAATATCTGAAACATAGCCTGGGGCAAATTGCAGAGTTGCTTACTAGTCTAAGGAGTTATATGTTATCCTTTAGGCCAGTAGTTTTTTGTGTCATGGGACCTTGCTTTGACGTTCTGGTAAAGCCTATGGATCCCTTCTCAGAATAATGTTTGTTGCCAACATTCATAATGGAAAGAAATACTAAATTGTGCTAAGTAGTTCATGAAAATAAATATGTAATTTTATTTTTCCCATTCAAGTTCACAGGTTAAGAATGTCTGCTTTAGGTAAAGGGGTGTCATTGAAAGTTTTTGAACCTGGGACTGGCAAGATGAAAGCTCAGTTTTAAGATTTGAAATTTGCTATTGCTGTCCATGAAGTATTAGAAATGAGAAAAATTGAAGGGAGACCAGTTACAAGGCTATGGCAGTGATCAAGATATTGGCATGGGCCACAGTGGTAGCAATAGGAATGGAAGGGGAAGATAGAAAGGAAGAGCTACTAAAATTTGTTGCTCAGCTGGACCGCACAGGCAAGAAAGAGGAAAGAATCAATGACTTTGGGGTTTCTAGCCTAGATTACTAGGATAATTGTAGTACAATTAACAAAAATGCTACAGGAAGGATGAGTCGATCTATCCCCGAACCCCTCCATCATGCTAGTAACTTTCCAAATCTTCCCTGATCATCACTTACCTATGTGTTTTGTCTCCCCTTAAGAGAAAGTAAGCTCCACAAGGGCAGAGACTATCTGATTTTGTTATTATATCCTATTCTTAGCACTGTTTTTGGAACTCACTAAATGCTCAATAAATGCTTTTTTATTTACTCATTAGGAGGACTCGGGTTGGTAGGATAATTGATTTTATACAAATTTGGGTGAAGGTAGTACTGGCACATTCATTCTATGATGTGCTGATATAAGAAACGTTATTTCTTTTCACTGAGACTATTTTGATAGCTTTCTATCTGATCTACCTCTTATCTATTCTTTCTTCAACCCAACTTTCATATTATTGTCTCAGTAATATTATTAATATAATGCTCTGATCAGATCACCCTCCTCTACTCATCATTGCGTACCAAATATAAAGTATGAGGTCAAGATCCTAGCATCTGAGGCTCTCTACAATCAAACTCCAACCTACCTCTCTAATCTTAGCTCAAGTCCTTCCATTCTCAGACTTTATATTCCAGCCTTACATAGATTCTCCTTGAGTGGCCTAGTGGAAAGGATATTGGATTTGGAGCTGAAAGATTTGGTCCAACTTTTATGCAAAAATAAAACCAAAGACCAAGGCTATACTAGTAAAAGGACAATTTAAAAAAGGAATCTCAATGTGGGGATAGAGAAAGGATGGTAATATAAGTAAGAGGAACTGCAGCTGGTTATGAAAACAGAGGTTCTGTGAATAGGGTCTGTACTGGGTGGGGATAGAAAAAGGAGGTAGAGAAGGAGGGAATGAGCCTTTATATAGCATCTATTATATGCTAAGTACTTTAAGGAATACAAGCTGCAGGTCTCTGGGGTTAATTCTGCTTTTAAAAAAAAAGAAAATAAAAATATCATTATAGGATTTAATGGAAAGAAAAGCAATTTAACCATTTAAATTCTCTAGGTCTCATTTTCCTTATATATAAAAGGAAAATGTTGGACCAAATAATCTCTGAGGTCCCTTACAACACTAAATCTATGATCTTTCTCTTTTTTTGACAATTTCTACTACATTGCTAAAGTTTTCCAGCTTCTATTTTAAGATGTGTGCTTTTTTTGAGTCTTTTATTAAGAGCTCAAATTTTACTTCTTATCTCTTCCTTCGTTTCTTTTATTAGATCTGCCAACAATTCTGGGGATTTTTATGTTCATTTTCCTCTTCTGCTCTAGAATCAGAGAATTGCTATCCTTCTGGAATTTTAATCTGTGACTTTCTTACCCCATAGTATTTGGAGTTTTTCTTTATCATTTCTTCAGATTCTCTGCCTTCTCCACCCCCTTCCTAGACATTTCTTTCCTCTTTTTAGTTGTCTTTTTAGTTTTATTTTAGTGGAAAGGATGCTGAGGTAGTAGAGGTAGAAGAGTCAAGTTCAAATACCATCTCTAACACTTTATTTTTATGACCTTGGACAAGCAATTTAATTTCCCTGGATCTCATTTTTCTCATCTGCAAAAATGAGGGACTTGGACTAGATGACCTCTGATGTCCTCTCTACCCTCAAATGTATGATCCTATAATCCTAGTTTATTTGGTTTGCTTCTAGCTGATTTAGGGGTGGTGATGCAAAGCTAGGCTCACATACAAACGTCTGTTCAACCATTTTCTCGAAAAGTATTAGAAAAGGTATTGTTAGATTCAATTTTAACAGATGAGTAAACTGAGGAATTTGCACCATCCATATCATACAGCTAATAGTTGGCTAAGCCATGACTAGACTAGAAACCCAGTATTTATTCCACCACTATCACCATCACCACCATCACTAATGTTTGTCTAGGGCTTTAAAATTTAAGTAGTACTTTACACGTATTATATCATTTGATCTGTACAATGACCTTGGGAGTTAGGTGCCATTATTATTCCTATTTTATAGATGAAGAAAGCTGACACAGAGGTTAAGTGACTTGCCTAGGGTCACATAGCTAGTAAGTATCTGAGGCTATATTTGAACTCGAACCTTCCTAAGTTCCTAGTCCAGGACTCTGTCTACTGTGCTACCTACAAAACATTGCACACAAAGGTAGAATTTATGTTATAGCAGCTATGTGGTTATAGATGTGGCAAATGTTTAAGTAAGGCTGGTCATGGCGTTCATTCTTTTTAAAATTATTATTAGAGCAGAAAAGTTCTGAAGTGTTTCGTGGCATTTTGGACCATTCAACCTACTTGTGGTAAAAAAAACAAGGGAACTGGATGCCCAAGGGTTAACCTACAAGGAAACTGCACTGATACAGAAAAGATACCTCAGGGAATCAGGTGTTTGCCTTTCAATCTCTCTGTCCCTTTGAGCCTAGAATGTGACATTTCTCCTTACTCTTCCTAATTCTGATCTTTGTTTCTGACCTTGAATTCAAATAAGTTCAGAACAAATATTTATTGACCTTCTGTGTTCCTAACTTGTCTTCTTCCTGTTTCTAATCTCTGCATTTCCAATTCAAGCCTGCTATTCCTGGTTGTTCCTTTTGCTTGGCCTTTCTTGACCCCTGGCTCTGCTTTAGATCCAATTAATCCATCCTGATGTCTCAGCAGAAAGAACAATAGCTTATTTTTATGATGAAGCAAAAATTTTAAACTAATTAACCTGAGGCAGATTTTATAGTTAAGTCAATGTGTAGTATGAGGAAAAGGAAATCCCTGAACTATTTGCTATCTCTTTTCATTAAAGATTTGACAATTTTCTGCGTATACTGTCAGACTTGATTGATGTATTAGTTTTGGTGAAATTTTTTAAACTT
Organism: Trichosurus vulpecula; assembly: GCF_011100635.1. Taxonomy (NCBI): domain Eukaryota; kingdom Metazoa; phylum Chordata; class Mammalia; order Diprotodontia; family Phalangeridae; genus Trichosurus; species Trichosurus vulpecula. The sequence goes on along the minus strand of NC_050576.1, from coordinate 144,047,737 downwards.
TTTTTTCTTTTTTATAAAGGATGATTGTCTGAGTGAGACTGTTTCATTTTCTTTCTTTCTTCATATACCCAGTGTCTACCACATGGTAGGTGTACAGTAAGTGCTTTTTGGTTGGTTGATTGATAGGAAGGGTGGAGAGAAATGCATTGGGAAATTAAAGTTATGTAAAAATGAAAGAGATAAATTTGACAAAACATTTGAGTTTTTTTGTATATTATACACACACATATATTACATTTTGTTACTTAGACTAATCCGTAATCTTATAAACCCTTGTGGAATTTATAATAAAATGGGATTAACATGGGGAAATCATGTACCAAATGGTCCTCCCAGTAATAACTGCTAGAAATGTTTATTCATCAGAAAGTGGCATACAAGAGACCATTCTTATACCATGTAACTCTGAAAAGATTAAAATGAAAATACCCCAAACAGAGATGCTTGCAGAAAGTATAATATCATCTTGGAAGCTTAGATTATTTAATATCATCTTAGATTATATAATGTCATCTTGGAAACTTAGATCCTGGAAATGATGTAGGGAAAATGTATTTGTGAAAACAGAAATCATGCCTCAGTGTATTTTATAAGGCCAGTTACTTAGTTTGTGTGAATCTTTTATTACCTTCCTAATCTTGACCCTAGAGTCAATCCATTCAATTCCCACTCTATTATGTATTCTTGAATCCTTGTCAAATCCGTATCACAGGGTACTCCTACCATATACTTGTCTATACAGCTAGTAAGTTTCTGAGGCAGAATTGGAACTCTGGTCTTCCTGGTCAGGCCTAATGCTGTATCTACTGCACAACCTGTCTGCGTAAAAGCCACATCTAGCAGGGAGGTACCAATACATTGTTTTTCGCACTTCTCTGTTTTCATCTAGTTCCTTGGCTACCAAAGCATCAGGAGATGACAACAATCTGAAGGGTTTTTATCTGCCCTTTAGGATTGTTTCAACAGCCCTGAATGCTAAATATTAATTTATCTTTGACTCAGTGGTCTGAATGTTTCTTGTGACCATTTACTGCATGGTCAAGGAGAGAATATACACAAATAGTAGGGTAACTAGTTGACATTTTCATAACTGGAAGGCTCTAGGTGAGCTCTGAAATATCCAGGGTCTCCTAGGATTTATTAATTTAGTTGCTTGTTTTCTCAGTTATCTTATTAATTACCACATACATTATAGCTATTTTCTCACATGCATGTTTAAAACACTACTTGGGGGCATGGAAGGTTTCCTTTTAAATAAATGTGGGAATGGTGTCTGCAGATAAACTTGGTAGTATTTCTGTTTTTAGGGTAACTGCTGCTGTGTTATCACCATACCCCTTGAGCTGCAAACCAATCAACCAAAAAATAATTTTTTAACTTTAAGACAGACACGATTCCAAATGCTTTCTGACTCATGCTGTGCTTAAAATGTAAACTTCTGCCAAAAAACCTGCAGGACACATCAGACTTTGACTTCATCTTTTTTTTGGGGTGGGGGTGGGGTAGGGTGGTGGTATAAGATGGGAGAGGAACATGATATTTTGGGAAAACATGACTTTGTGACTATGAGGCAGAAATGTACTGCAAAGAGAATAAGAATTAAGATGTTTTCTTGGTTGTTTATTGATTTTTGTAAATATGATTAAACAGCCCAAAGTATACACTTAACATAATTTTTAATGGAATTAAGGCTATGAAAAGGGGTCAGAAATGTTGGGTGTAAGACCCATTAGCGTTTCATAGAGATCTTCTTTTTCAACAGACATGGCCATTTGCTGGCACATTTAGTCTGAATAGTAGATTCCTGAATTTGGTTCTTAGGGGACATGCAGTTGATGTCCATGTGCCATAGTGGAATGTCAGTTAGTCAACAAGCATTTATTAATCTCTTACTGTGGGCTATGCACTGTGCTAAACACTGAGAATATAAATAGAAATATACAGAGAATCCCTGTCCTCAAGGAGATTACATTCTAAGAGGGGAAGACAGCACATGAAAAGGAGCTGAAAAGG